>NC_139525.1:7672601-7920101 GCF_947247035.1 Vipera ursinii
CTTCTAGTCCAACCCCCTGCGCAGGCAGGAAACCCTATACTATTTCAGGCAAATGGTTGTTCAGTCTCTTCTTAAAAACTTCCAGTGTTGGAGCATTCACAATTTCTGGATGCAAGTTGTGCCACTGATTAATTGTTGTAATTGTCAGGAAATTTCTCTTTAGTTCTAGGTTGGTTCTCTCCTTGATTCATTTCCATCCTTTGCTTCTAGTTCTGCCTTTGGGTGATTTGGAGAAGAGCTTGACTTTCTCTTCTTTGGGGCAGCCCCTGAGATATTGGAACACTGCTCTCATGTCACCCCTTGTCCTTCTCTTCATTAAACCAGACATACCCAATTCCAGCAACTGTTCTTTATACAGTATGTTTAATCAAATCTGTTTGACTGTCCATCCATTGTGAAATTTATCATTCCCTACTTTCATATCTGAAGTACTCCAACACGAAGAGAGTCCATGCAAAATAGGCACTTTCTTTATCTTTAAATCATGGCCAGTGCCAGACACAAGTATTAGGCAATCAGGTTGATGGATAATAAAACCTTCCAAATTAGTACAGGTTCTGCATGTTTTCTCTCTTTTGGACTCTTTTCCTAAGAGATACTTAAAGGATCTCAGCAGGTGGCAGAAGGGTTTTTTGCTTGGTTGTTGAGATAAAGGTGAATGGTATAGATGTGCAATCATAGGGAAAATCTAATTTTGGCCCTGTCTACGTAATTTCCGAGAGAAGAGCAGATGAGAATCTGGGAAGGAAACAGTGAGTGCATTTTGGCAGAGCTACGCTTCAAGGGAAGATCTGAAATCAACCACACAGAAGGGGCAGACACAGGTCACTGGATAGATGGCCTCATAAAACAAAAGGAAGCTGTTTCTTAGGAATTACAAATGAAATGGATGGCCAGAAAACTTTGCGGTGGTTCTTGTGAATGCAGAAATAAGCAGAATCTCTCTCTCTCTCTCCCCCCCCCCCTTACTCTCTCCCATTCTCAGTTATTTGCAGAGATTTGGAGAGACTGTGGAATTTGTTGCTTGAAAACAATGGTGAGGGGCCAGCAGCACAGCCAAATGCTCAGGGTTAGATGCTGATGCTGAGTAAGGAGATGCAGGCAATCCTCCTCTTAGAACCACAACTGAGGCCAAAATTTCTCCTGCTAACTGAGACACTTGTAAAGTGAATTTTGCTCTGTTTTACACTCTTTCTTGCCATAGATCTTAAGTGAATCGCTGCAATTGTTAAGCTGGTAACACGCTGGTTAAGTGAATATGGTTTTCCCATTGACTTGGCCTATCATAAGATCATTAAAGGTGATCATAGGATTCCAAGGACAGTGAAACTATCATAAACACAATTTTGATCACATGCCCCTGTGAAAAATGGTTATAAGTCACTTTTTTTCTGTGCCATTATTACTCTTCTCATTCAGTGTGGCTTATTCAGTGTTACTAATACTAAGAGAAGGAGGGGGGGGAAACTACGACTTTTAATGGAGGAATAAATAAGTTGTATGCATGCCCTCAAGTCACAAAAACTGTTCCTTGGGGCATTTTTTTTTAAACTGACAAAGTTGGAAAATTGCTAAAAATAACTGTGTGAATCAGATTTCCAGATATGGATTTGCTTGAACTCAAAAATGGTTATTTGCAAATAGCATGTTACACACATTTTTCCTGATTATTTATGTATATGCACACCGTGGGGCAATAACTTTTAATATATTACATACGATGCATGCAACAAACTGTGATAATTCTTCCAAGGAATCTGTCCTTGAAAAATTGTTTTTCTTAGAATCCAGCACCTGATGGAATGTTAGATCATACACTGCTCTTTTGAGATTGGAAACAAATATTTCACAAATTATTAAGAGTAAAAATAACCTCTTTTTCAATGGTTTTAGGCATATCTCATCCACACGTTCTGTATCAATACAGCAAGCAGAATTTAGCTATTTCATTGATTTCATATTCTCCTAGTTCAGAATCTATTCTGATTTTGTTGTGTAGCAGAAATGGAACATTTTATGGAAAGAGAGGATTAACCAATAGAGCCATGTTAAGCTTCAATGTAGAGATTCATTTGGAACTCTGATTCTAATAAATTTTCTAAATTCAGGTAGTGATTCAGATCAATTAAGTTTTTGGTGAGCATTGATGTATTTGATTTGCATAGCTGCCTATCTTTGGTTGGCTCACCTCAATTAAAAAACAACACCCAATAGTAAAAGGTTAAAACAAAGATACAAATAAATCCTTCAATAAAATTGTATTAAAACTGTATTAACCTCCCAAGTAGCTATGTGAATGGATGAAAAGAAACAGACCATAGCCTCAATTTCAAATAAACTAGACCCTTGTAACATTGTCAATTTGTCTGAATGTTAGCATGTTAACCCCTAATAGTTCCACATGCCGAAATCTTGTATATCCCGAAGGATTCTTTTTCAACCATGCCTATATAATCTTTAACAAATGTAGCACTGATCTTCCTTGGAGGGTTAGCAGGAAGCTAAAAGAGGAGCTAATTTAACTGCAAGATCCTTGACATTATTTAAAATATTGTCAGTCTGAATCTTTTTTATAAATAATGCTTCTCATCCGTTCAGGAGTGACATTTGGAACATTGGAAGAATTCTAGGAAAGGTCTATTCTTGGGATCCTCTGCTCCAGTTTTCCAATTGGATTTGTCTAATCATAGCTGATTTTCAATTAGGATAGGAGAAAAATTTGCAAATCGTTATGGCAAATAATGGGAGGAGGGGTTTAGCACAAATAATGGCATTACATCTCTTAAAGGATTTACACCAAAGCTTGTTATCGGTCCATAATATATTCTGGTGTTCTAACAGAGAAGTGAGGACAGCATAAAACTTAAGATTATAGCAGCTATTGTAGGGTGAGGTTCAACAGAATTAGATGTGCATATGATATCTAGAGCCGTGGTGGTGCAGTGGTTAGAATTCAGTATTGTAGTAGTTCGATCCTGACCGGATCGAACATAATGTGTGGGAGTATCTCTATTTGGCCATTCCCTAAGCTGTATCTCTTCCCCCTGTATCCATAGCTTTGTCACAGATTAAAACAATTGTGTGTCTTTAATTTGATTTTCTATAAATGAGCTATTTTGCTGGTTGAAGATTAAGAAATCAAAGGTTTACAGGAGTCTTTTGGTAAAGCAGAACTGTAAGGAGGAGTTGATAGTGAATGCTCGAATGTCCCATTTTGTTTCATTAGCTAGGTTTATTATAAATGGACATTTGAGTGGTTTTCCTTAGTCCATGACACTGATTGTTTTAAGAAACATTTCTGAAATGAAAGTGAAGTCATTAGAAACAGAAGACATTGCAAAATATGCAGGATGGCTGCAGGCAAGAAAGCTTTAAGAGCTCAGAGCTGAAAACGGCCTGCCATTGATTTAACAGAGCAGATACATTGGTGATGAGTACAGCCACTTTAGAGAAAACACACACACACACACACACACAGAGAGAGAGAGAGAGAGAGAGAGAGAGAGAGAGAGATGCTTATTCCTTCACATCACTTTTAATTCCAAATTGCTAGTCCCAATTATTTCATGTAATTAATGATCAGTACCCATAGCCACATGAATTATTGGAACTAGCAAAGCAAGTTCAGTGATACTCTGAGGAAAGCAAACAGCTAAGCTCCAATCTATAAAGCTAAATGGATAATTACTCTTTACCTTTTCCATTAATCAGTGGAATGGGAAACAAGAAAGGTTAAGCATTACTGTTTATTTTATGTTATGTCTGTAAACTGAACTCTCTCCATCATCTGCCTAAAGCCATCAGCAAGGATATCAAGTCTGTCTCATTCTGATTTTACATTTCTGTTGATGGAAGCAGAAACCTAAACCAAGGCACAAATCTCTTCATGAGTTGTGGGGTCCTTTGTGCTCTCTGAGCGTTATGATCTCTGAGCTTGCTAGCACTGATGATGTTGCCTAGTTGGGTCAAACGTCTTCAAAGAAACCATGAAGCTTAGAGAGCACCAAGGTCCTCACAGTCGTCCTTCTTCTCCTCTTTCTCTCCACAAACTTCAATTCCCTTCTAGTACTGATGATGTTTCCTAGTTGGGTCACGAAATGTCTTCAAAAAAACAAACAAACCACCAATCCCAGAGAGCGCTCAATTATATCCTGAGCTACAAATATTCTCTTCTATTGGTTTTTCATGAGTCTATTCTTTGAACCTAGTGGGAAGCCAGATTTTCCACACAAAACATTTTTTGAGAGAGTTGCCGAGCTACTTCTTTCTCTCACCCCATTTCAGAAGTAATCTGCATTTTAAAATTTCCTCCTATTCCTCTCCCTTAATTATACAGAGAAATATTAAACCAAGGGCGTTGTGGAAGGTGCAAAATAATATCCAGCTTGCCAGCATACAATCAACTTTTTAAAAAAAAAACTTTCACAGAATGTATTCTTTTATTTGAAGAACTGTTCAGATTTTTCTGGGTCTACCAGGCCAATACCATTGTCCTTGAAGATATATACAATTTCATTGCTTTTTTAAATCAATTTTCATATGATAAAGAATGGGATAGGTGTAGAAAGTAAAGAAGATGACCTTGCCAGAGATACATTGCTAGCACAATGGGAGAAGGGGAGAAATATTTTAAGGCCACAGCAAACATATGACTTAGACAGACACCCCCCTAGTTTCATTAAACTATAAGGAATATGAGGTGCAGCATAATCAGACTTGCAAAATTCTATTATTATAGTCAATCAATAAAAGCAATTTTAGTCTTTGTGTGCTGTTGATTTCTTATCCTGCTTTGCCTAGTGGGGATGACAATAGGAAACACAAATCATGGTTAGGAAAGTAAAAGGTAAAGGTTCCCCCGCACATGCGTGCTAGTTGTTTCTGACTCTAGGGGCTGGTGCTCATCTCCGTTTCAAGGCCGAAGAACCAGCGCTTGTCCAAGGATGTCTCTGTGGTCATGTGGCCGGCATGACTAGACGCCAAAGGCACATGGAACGCTGTTACCTTCCCACCATAGTGGTCCCTGTTTTTCTACTTGCATTTTTACATGCTGTCAAACTGCTAGGTTGGCAGAAGCTGGGACGAGTAACAGGAGCTCACTCTGTTACGCGGCACTCGGGATTTGACCCGCCAAACTGCCGACCTTCTGATCGACAAGCTCAGCGTCCTAACCCACTGAGCCACCGTGTCCCTTCTATGGTTAGGAAGGAGGATCTTAATATTCGAAGTCATATGTGACAGAATGGAGCAGATGAACACTATTGTCACCCTGTGACATATTATACTGACTGTTCTTGCATCCAATACACTGAGAGAAGGAAAAATTGGGAGAAAGCAGCTCAGTTTTTCCCCCCCTCTCTCTCCCTTTCTCTCTCACGCGTGCATTCATGGGGGAGAGGAAGGAAGTTGAAGCAGGCTAAGGAAAAGACAGGAAGAATGCAGGTGCAACCGAGAGAGAAGGACAGGAAGAAGCTGATCAGCAAACAAATTTGGATTTAAATTATTTATATCGCTAACAATCTGGAAGTTCCTGAATGAAGGCAAATCATGGAAGAGTATCAGATGGGGGGAATCAATATGCAGAGACAGGAGTGATGTGACACGGGCAAATGTCTACTCAGTGCAGATTCGAAAGATAGTAAAGAGGGCCTGAAAACCAAAGAAAAAGATCAAAGTACTCTTCACCACAAGAAATTTCCAGCTGGGTCTAACAAAAGTCCTTGACTAACACTACAGGAAAACTCAATAACAGCTATATGTATAGTAACAGACACACTTACACAATAGGAATTTTGCAAACAGTAGTTAACTAATTCCAATTTGGTTATAAATTAGTTAACTGCACTCCATCCTCTTCTGAAGTCAGAAGTAGCAGAGGAGGGATCATTTCTTGATAACTGAATGCCACTTGCAGAGCTGCCTAGCAGGAGAAACAAACTCTTAGAGAAAGCAATGTTTTTCTTTCTTGAAATATTTACATTTTTTAAAAAAATAAAAATGTCGAACTCAGTCACAAAATGGCCTTGGTGTGACGTGGCGTGCTTTGTCTGCACAACCTCCTCACCCCCATGGAGCTATTATTAAATATGAAATTATTAAAATTAATCTGGTTTAATCGTCTAGCTATTCCTCAGAAATCGTTATTGTGTCACTAATTCATTACATGTTCCCCAGTTTTCTGCCAATTGTTCTTTGAAAGGGAAATAATTTCTCTTCTTTTCTTTTTTTATAAATTCTTCCCCCCAATTTCTATTAAGGGTTTTTTGGGTTGTGAGCAGGAGCCATTACTGGCTACCTCTTCCTTTTAAATTCTTTTTCTACTCCCCCACCTGTAGGATAGGTAGGAATCTTTTGAGAAAAACCAAACTGCTTTTAATTAAAAACTGAATATTTTCCTTTTGCAAATCCTCAGAGCTCGTCTGAACCGCTGCCTATCACCCTATTATTCATGAATACAGAATTTTGACTATGAAACAACCCAACGAAGTTGAACATTTGAGGTTGCAAAATGATTGTGTGCCGTTTCTCTTCATGAATGTAGGTTTTTGTCTATTGCACGTTTTCTCACCCTACAACCCAATCCATTCATTGCTTCTCCCCGAGGACCACTTTATATATTTCAGAAGACTTTTTTTTTTTACTCTTTGTTTCGAAGACTCATCTAAGCTATCCCATCATTCTACATCATCATCTCAACAGTGCACTGGATAATGAATTGCTCCCTACTCGGATCAAAAATAAATCCCTATTAAGAGGACTCATGTGAAAGTGAGCAAATAACAGATTTCAACAGGCAAATGAACTGAACTTGTCTGTCATTCATTTGTAAATGTGACAAGATATATGATTTCTCTTACCCAACAGGATAATTATCACAGCGCCGTAGCCCTTCCTGGCAGTTAATAAAAATGATACAATGGAGACATTCACATTGGTGATAAATAACAGGCTGACCACTGACTTAGTGAAAGGGGCTGTGCTTTATTTTTTTTATTTTTTTTAAAAAGAGGAAATTTGGAGTATCTACCACGTGTCGGTGTCAGTGTCTCTGTTTTGTCTGAGTCTGTGTGTCTCTGTGTGGGGGAGAGGTGGATCAACCTTAACCATGGCTTTGCGCCTTTTTAACGCAACCCCTCCCCTTCACTTGACTCAACACAACTACCCACAAGCATGGCTTAACTTAGGCAGGGATGGGTCATCTAAGTGGCCAATAGATGTAAGGTTTAAGCTCAAAGCTGTAAAGCATGTGTGATAGCTAATGAACAAACTTGCTCACTCTGAGCTTCTTACACATATCATACTGGAACAATGTGAGGTCATACACTCAGGCCTAAGCTGCAGCCAACATCCCCAAAGAATTTTCCTGTATAATTCACAGAATTGACACACATAAGTTGCTATAATCCTCCCCCTTTTTTATGAGGAGGTGAAGGGTTGATGTTCTTAGACCCAATAAGAGAGGGAGGGAAAAGATATCACACCCAGTTCTTACCAGTAAAATGGTACACCCCTCAACTAATTAGCACAATGCATCACTACTAGAAGCCATTTTTCCGCCTTTTCCTTTTGAATGTTACAGGCAGTCTCTAACTTACCACCATTCATTTAGCCAAAATTAGAATGGTGGTAGCTGGACCATAAGAAAGGCTGAGCACCAAAGAATCGAGGCCTTTGAACTATGGTGCTGGAGAAGACTCCTGTGAGTCCCTTGGACTGCAAGGCGATCAAACCGTTCAGTCCTAGAGGAGATCAACCCTGACTGCTCTTTAGAAGGCCAGATCCTGAAGTTGAAACTCAAATACTTTGGCCACCTAATGAGAAGGAAGGACTCACTGGAGAAGAGCCTAATGCTGGGAAAGGTTGAGGGCAATAGAAGAAGGGGACGACAGAGAATGAGGTGGCTGGATGGAGTCACTGAAGCAGTAGGTGTGAGCTTAAATGGACTCCAGAAGATGGTACAGGACAGGAAGGCCTGGAAGAACGTTGTCCATGGGGTCGCGATGGGTCAGACATCACTTCACAACTAACAACAACAACAAGAAGAAGAATGGTGGTGAAAAAAAGCTAATTAAACTGGCCTCTGCACTTACACTCATCAAGGCACCCAAAGCATTAAAATCTGGGTGCTTGAGAACCAGAAATTCTAGTCCCAACTGTCTTTGTAAGTGGAGGGCTGTTTGTGTAGAGTTTCTTGCAACTGTTCATAAGGTATTTCTCCTTCTTAATCCTTGTAAAAGGAAGGTGAGTTATACCTGACGATTCAATGAGTTTTTTTCTCTTCTCCTGCCAACACAAACCCACAATTCTTAAAGGCTAAAAATACTCTTGCTTTGCTTCTTTTTCTGAAAAGCTGTCTCCTTACATTTTCTTATAAATGGTTTGAACTGTAATGCTCACGTCAGTTTGTATTAATCCCAGAAATAAACAGAACCATTCACCTCAAGATAGGGAGCAATTAGATGCCCCCATTTTTCCAGATTGAAATCTTTGGTTGCTGCTTTGCTTTTTTTCACATTAAGGACATTCTGTGGCCGAGTGTGCATGCGTCGCCTAAGAGAAAGCTAGAAGCAAATTTCCAAGGAGCTTGCCTGGAGCATCTACAATTCTACTGGTGATAAAAATGTTTCTTTTGGCTGGATGGTGTGTCTTCAATTGGTGGAAACAGACAACCAGGCACCATGGATTCGGATTCTAATTTTCTCTGCATCTTCCCATTGTTTGAGAAGGCCTTTTCATTTCCCTTTAATTTATTGGAACTGCTTCTGTGTTTACATTTCAGCTTGGACAATGTGCACATCAAAACAAAGCATCATGAAAGAATTTGGATGTCTAGGTTGAGGACGTGCAAGGAGATCCAAGTCTAAAGGATGGGCATCAAGAGGACTAACTATACTTGTCAAGGCAGAGTTGGGCTGGCAAGGATGCGAATTGGTTGATTAATTGTTAAATTTTCATACAAATTCTCTACAATGGTGCTACTGAATATATATAATATCCACACTTGTCTACCTACTTTTCCCCTAAATTTTGAGTTAGCTTAGAAAGGACAGTGTCAAAAATATTCAAATCACCCTAACGCTACTCTAATTCTATCAAATTCCATTTCCTTCTCAAGTACCATATCTATTGATGAATCATAATTTCAACTCAATTTTCCTCTTCCATCTTTGCTTGGGGAGGATTTTTTTTTTTGCAAATTTATTTAACAGTCCTAATCAGGTCTTTGCACATAAGCAAATCATTGATTCTTTAGTCTTTAAAAACCTTTTCTCGGCCTCCCCTGTCAGTTTCAGAAATCAAATATATTATTCAACCTTTGAAACCTAATAAGGCACTTATGAAGGTGATGTATTTATCTGAATACTGGTTCTTTGTATTTGCTACATACCTATTTTCTAATTGCATTTTCCTTTACCTACTTTACCCTGGCATTGGACCCTGTATTTTTCCATTATTTTATTTTCTTTGATATGGTTGTAAGACTAATCAATTTATATATTACTATTCCTGCTTCATAATGCCACATCTCTAGAGGCTGAAGGCAGGGAGCAACTGAGAAAATATCTGATTTGACATAACATGCTAAATCATAAGTCGGTTTATAGGTCTTTGGCTTATAAGGTCACATAAACCAGCCCATTCTAGTTTATTCAATAAACTACAAATATTAAATCTTATGGCCTAGGGCAAGGTATGAGCTATCTTCCGAAGTTTGTTTTATTGCCACTCTAATTTTCAAAGAACAGTTCTCAAGAAGACTAACATTATTAGAAATAACAAAAATAAAAATAATCTAAACTCTTCCTGCACTAATGCAGCCATGATTCATAGTAATTTTGTAATCCTGGTTCTTGCACTTCAAAAGAAGTATTACAACATGACAGACAGACAGAAGCCTACTCGTGCTTTCCATATGATAATACCTTCAATAAACATGAGAGAGATTTCAGCACCGCTATAGTTTGCCTGACAAGATATTAGGCGCTACTAAGCAAGAAAAGTCACTAATCTAAGCTCCCAAATCAGGCCTAGGAATTCGTAAATATTCTGCCCCACTCTTAAACTAAACATTTACATGCGTACATGTCTGAATGATGTACTCATAAAGGCCCATACACTCATTTTAATGAATTGCACACAGTTCTCCAACCTTTCAATTCCCCCCCCCTCTATATCTCTTTTCCCAGGCTTAATTGTTATTGTCTGCTTGGGAAGCAGCCCAGAAAACTTTGAAATAAATAAACAAATGGCCCCATCTGTATATGAAGATTACTTTTTAGTTAGCTGCTGATGAAGCTAATATAATGCCAGAAGAAGTCTCTTTTCCTTTCCTTCAGTCTATAAAGGAGGGGGGAAAAAACTAGCAACCGTTCAAGGGGGCTTGCCTGTTCTTATTATTTCTGGAATAAGCAGCATGCCTCACAGGTGTTTTAACAGACTGAGGTTGGTAAACAATCACTGTTTTTCCTATAGTTAGGTGGACAACCTGAGGTTGAGAAACATTGTAAAGCAATGAACATGCAGCCATCTGGCAATTCTTTTCTTTGGCTGTTAAGGGTCAACATTAGTCTAAATAAATTATGGGCGATGTTTATCACCTAGTGGCGTTAATTTAACACAGACACATTTGCTTCATCCTGAGGATGCCAAAATATTTCACGCGTGATCCTTCCGAGGCAAATTTTACCAATTAATATCAATTATTGTCCAGGAACATTGTTTTTGGCATCATCAATCCATCCATCAGGACCCTGCTGGTTACAGTGCAGCATTGCAGGGTAATTCTGCCCACAGCCTGGATTTTGATCCTCATTGGCTCAAAGTTGTCTCGGCCTCCCACCCTTCTGAGGTTGGTAAAATTATGCAAATACTGCCTACATTGTAAGTTGACCAGGGAGTGCTGTAAAGCGCTATGGGGTGGTCTATTAGCTTAAATGCTATTGTTATTTCAATTCAGACCTAGGTAAGAAACAAGTCAACCAGGCTAGATTATAAGAAACTGAATATCAAAAGCAATATCCCTTAGACTTATATACCACTTCACAATCAACCTATTCTCCAAAGCACCTCAAAACAGGACAAGAAGCAATGCATGGAAACTAATCAAGGAGAGAACCAACCTAGAACTAAGGAGAAACTTCTTGACAGTGAGAACAATTAATCCATGGAACAACCGCCCCCAGAAGTTGTGGGTGCTCCAATATTGGAGGTTTTTAAGAAGCAATTGGACAGCCATTTGTCTGAAATGGTATAGGGTTGAACTGGAGGATATCCAAGGCACCTTCCAACTCTGTTATTCTGTTATACGGCCCTCTCTAAGCAGTTTACAGAGTCAGCACATTGGTCCCAACAATCTGACCCCTCATTTTACTGACCTCAGAAGGATGGAAGGCTGAGTCAACCTTGAGCTGGTCAGGATTGAACTATGGCAGTGTGCAGAGTTTGCCTGCAATACTGAAGTTACTTACTATAGATGAAATGTATGGTTGTACTGCTTGTTGTAATGCACTTAGTAGAATATTCTCCACCTTAGATACACCACAAGTTGGATTCAAAAGCATAGCTTGGAAGAAAGTTTTCTTCCCTTCTCATCCCAGGTTCATTACCCCAGAGCTGATGGCTTGGCCTACACCAGTGCACCGCTTGACACTGTTTCATTGACTTTTGCATACAGAGCTGCCATTTAATCAAAGCTCACAGGCTACCTTGTCAACTTTGTAACTCATGAATTACTCATGAATTTAACATATATATGCAATACAACCTATGCTAACATTTATCAATCAACCCCAAATTACAAATGATTGAAATATGTAAACAATATATGTGGCATACATCTATTATTATGAAATGGGTTATACTTCTAATGTTACTACTTAACAAAAATCTATTCATTTCCCCCCCCCAATTTTTTTTCTCTCTTCACAAAGTACTCCCTCTTCTCTGGTCTCATGTACACAGAGTAATCATCAATTTTAACTATCGTAATTTATGATGAACAGGTGTTGTGGGCATTTCCAGACATGTATGTGCCAAAATATGAAGAATCTGCTTCACTACAGGGACCAACATTTTAGTCATTAATGGAAAATAGATTCTTGGCTCAAATATTAGAGAAATTGGCAAACCACACTCTATTAAACACAACTGAGTTTTGGTGTACTGTTAGCAAATATATGCATTGGTGAGAATATTTTGTTCAATTTGTTTATGAGAAAGCACATAATTTGGGACAAAAAGGAATCATTTAAATGTAATTATGAAATAAGCAAGATGTCAACAGACTTGTATAATTAAAATCTTTGTGAACAAAAAAGAATGGACAAGAGCAATGATTAAAGTGAATCTCTTTCTGAAGTCAGATACATACTGTAGATACATAGGCTTGTTTGGTAGAAGAAGTGGTTCCTACGTTGTGGAATTCTTCCTCTCTTCACCTCTTTGATTGCTTTCAAAGGAAGCTTGGTGGACTCATTCAACCCAGTAATATTGCATGGACATTCCACAGGAACAAAGCTACCAAGGCAATTTTATAAATACATAATCCTACAGGGACATCATCTTACTGGACCCATTTTTTTTTGCAATGAACTTGTTTTCCTCTGTTGAAAAATGTATTCAATGTATATATTATACTGCCTTTTTAATTCCCATTTTTTAATCCATTAGAATGATTCATTTTATTTGTAGTTTAATCACCCTGAATTATAGAGATATTTTAGAAGGATGGGAAACAAATGAGTACATCCAAGAGGATATAAGGAACACTTAACATTTTGAAAATTTTTGGCTCATCTAATTTTTCCAACCTACTCTATATTGCTTGGACTGAATGTGCCCAAGGAGAAAGATCTTAACTGAGCTCTTTAGCATAGCAAATAGAGAAGTCTCTAGAGGTTCTGCTGTGTGCTACTTATGTCATCATTCCACATGATGTCTTAAGTGTCCAGGACAGCACAGAATAAACTTTAAAAAAAATAAACAGAGAATTTAGCATTAGTATTGCATGGGAATTTATGCAGTTGTGACAATAGAAACCTGTAATGGTTCCAAGTTTAATCAATATAGAATGAAGAGGACCTCACAGATAATTTTGAAGGAGTGCAAGAATGGTTATGTATGGTGGAATCTGCAGCTAGAGTTGTGGGTGGACTTAAGAGAGTGACTAGCTTGGAATTCCTATAGGAGAGGAAATGATGGAGATCTGACAATCCTAAATCCCTGGAACCCTTATCTGGTTGCTTCAAAGACAGTGTAGTCAGTCTGGTGAGGCCCTTGTAAATAGGTGAGTAAGAAACTTCTCTGATCAGCTCACAGTGTCATTCTGGATCCTTGCACCTGACACTGTTGTGAACATCATCTTAACCTTGAAAGGGGGAAGGGAAAAAACCTCAAGCTTATCCCACCTTGATCCTGTTTAGTATTAGAAGGAGAGGCTTTCAAGATTATGCCCCACAACGCTAAGGTAGCTTTTCAATGGTTCTTTTAGTTTGTTTTCTAATCTACCCTATCTCAAAGGGTTCACAATCAGACACTGATTAGATTATCAAATCCTCATAACTGGGTCTGTGAAAGCTACCGACTCTTCTCCTTCACTCTTTCATCTCAACTTCCCAACGTCTCTGCTTTACACTTTCTTGTTCATCACAAAGTCAGGAAGAGAACAAAATAGGTCAAGTAGGGTTCTGGGCCATAGAAACAGGATAGTGTGTCAGGTTTCACCATCTATTCAGTCCAGCTCTCCAGCTTTCATAAAGACTATCTGAAATTTCTTTTTACTTAATCTATGCCCTTGCAGGCCTAGATGGGTTAAAACAGAAGTAAACGAAGGACTGTCATAGTCTGTCTCTATGATGATGCAAATTTGTTTGTTCTCAGAATCATCTTTCCTTCCACCCCATCCTGTGAATAAATATGCCCTTTACTTGAAGTGTTCTTCTGCTGAACACTTGAATCATTGTTCCTGCACCGTGGAGATGAAACTTTTTTTAAAGAAGCATTTTGTCTTTTCTCTGAACAACCTAGTGTCACTGTAACTTTTCACCTTCAATCCTCCCTCCTACTGGCACAAATAAAAAAAAACGCTTTCTAGAAGCAGTGCTGAAGACCTACTCCTGAATCGCTTCTCTCATTAACTTCCATGGTTCTTTGATTCTCAAATTTATTTTGATGAGGTTTTGGTACACCATTAGGCTATACAAAATGGACAATCTCCTATTCAAATCAACCATTTGATCTGGAAAATCAGTTTAATTCATCCCAAAGTTGCTTTTTCAAGACACAACTGGACTTCCTTCACAAGGCTGACTGACTGAGAATCTCCATGGACATCAATTTAATTTAGTTCAGACCTTCAAATTGATTGGGTCCGTTTAGATAAATAAGTACCACTTTGGTGAGCTCATTACTGGGGACATGAAAGTAGGCCCCAATTGGGCATTGCCTAGGCAACGGTGATGTCACCAGTTAATCTTTTCAACTCAGAAGCACCTTGGTGCTTCTGACAAGAATACAGCATTGACAAGAGTAAGATAGAGGAAGCACGCAAAGCCTAGGTTCTAAAATTCCTTCCAACATCTTTAGCAGCAGTTGTAGGAAGCATCTGTATTTTTTCTGTTTAATGAAGACACAAGTGATTCGTGTGTGTGTATGTATTCACACTGGAAAGCAGGAGTGGAATGTAGAATCCTTGGTGTTTTCTGAGCTTGGTTGTTTGCTTGCAGATGCTTTATTACCCAACTAGGTAACATTATCAGTGCTAGTGAGTTTGGGGTTTCTAGAATAGAATAGAATAGAATAGAATAGAATAGAATAGAATAGAATAGAATAGAATAGAATAGAATAGAATAGAATAGAATAGAATAGAATAGAATAGAATAGAATAATAGAATAGAATAGAATAGAATAGAATAGAATAGAATAGAATAGAATAGAATAGAATAGAATAGAATAGAATAGAATGGAATGGAAATAAGGAATAGAATGGAATGGAATGGAATGGAACAGAACAGAACAGAACAGAACAGAACAGAACAGAACAGAACAGAACAGAACAGAATAGAATAGAATAGAATAGAATAGAATAGAATAGAATAGAATAGAATAGAATAGAATGGAATGGAATGGAAATAAGGAATAGAATAGAATAGAATAGAATAGAATAGAATAGAATAGAATAGAATAGAATAGAATAGAATAGAATAGAATAGAATAGGAATATAGAAAGTATTTCCATAACAGTGTATTATCAAGTTGTTTTTTTTAAAAAAAGAACCTTTAGTTGGAAGTAGTTATATAAAGTTATATAAAGTTCTTAGCAAACTGGAGAGAGGGAAGGTTAATAACATTCCAGGAAATTGATCTTCAAATTCATATATCTTTGGGAGCAATACAAAAAAATGTTGGATAGAGGAGGGAGCACAGCCAACAAATAACTGGATTTTCTTCTTAGCAGCTCCCTTAAAAACAGGTTGAGAAAAATATTGTCTTACTAATGCAGACAGTAAATTGGAGTGGATAGTGATCTACATATACCAAGTGGAGACATTTAAATATGTTGCCTTGTGATAAGCCTGTATGTCTTTTGAATAAAGATATCACACATAATTTAGTATGTTTCATTTCAAAATAGGTCTGGAAATTCATTTTCCAAATTAGGCTTTAATAATTTAATCAGTTAACTGATTGCACTTTATTACATTGGTATCTGAGGAAAAAGCACCCTTGCAAAAAGTCGGTCTTTGTTTTCAAATCTGGAAGAAGCCTCACTTTGTTCCCCAATACTGGAAGTTTCTTCCTGGCAAGTTCTTGCTCTTTGCAATTTCAAAAAATTCTTGCATTAAGGGTTTTTATGGCAAAAGACTCAAAGGATAAGGACGGTTTTAATGAATACGGTATGTGTTTTAATTACTATTTAATCTCATTGGATAATAAACTGATAGATTAAACCATACTGTCCTACTTTGTCGAGTTAAAAACAAAAGCTGTCCAAATGTTTTTTCGTTTTTTTGTTTTTTAAAAAGGCAGCTTAACAAAGACTTAAATGCCAAAGCCCTGATTTAGCTTAAGGCAGTGTTCTCCAGCAAAAATCAAATCTCCGTCCAACAGTCAGGCCTTGCAAGGTTTCATCACATTAAAGAAATAAAAAAATATTCTTACCTAGCTGTTGTAACTTTGCAAAAAAAAATGCAAACACAAAGCATCTCCCCCCTACCCAGATTGCTCAAGGAACTGCTTTGCAGTTAATCAAAATTGGATTTACTTGCTGAAACGAATGCTACATCGTCATCCTCTTCATAATTTTAAAAGATTATCCTTTGACAAAGGATCTTATCTTTAGCCAGCGAATCTTCTAAAAGATAATGGGGATTTTTTTTTTTTTTTGTGACACAGAGATTACACAAAAACAGTTTTTCTTCCCCTTCGTCTTTGCCTATAAAAGTGATCATTGCTGAACAGGGCAAATCCTGTAAAACTGTCAAATAAGTTGTAAACATTTTCCTGTATCACAGAAAAAGACCATATTGCCTTTTTACTCTTTTCACATTGGAGATATGAAATAGCAACTTTTTTTTTTTGCTTTTATCCTTTTCTCCTTGTTAAGAAAATCCTAATATTTTCCGGCTATTTAAGTAGGTCAGCTAAATGAATGGAGCTAGTTTGGGCATAGAAAACTGGACAGATATATGCTTCTTTTCAAGGAAAAGAGACCAGTGAAGTGGAAATTGCACTGACAATTGAAAAGAAATTGATCTCTTCTTATGAATATCACCTATTATTCAGAATAAATGCATTTCGTCTGCTGCCTGTTACACCTCTTTATTTATCATGTCTTTCCACCCTGTATTTTCTGCTTCCTAAACCTGAGTTTAACTAGAAAAGTTTCTGGGAAAAGGAGAAAATTGAAATCTTGCTTTCTATTTTTCTCGTTCAAAAGAAAAAGTGGGCATAAGTATGCTGATTCCATCTAAAGCGTATCAAAAGTTATTCTTGCTTGTTCTCCCTCAATTTGAGAGGAAAGGAAATGATTTTTTTTTTAGGGTGTTGGTTGTTCCTGTGCTTCTTTTGGATACAAGGTGACCAAAACATGTGTCAAGCGAATCTTTGGTTGTATAATTAATCTTCCACAGTCTAATTTCCTACCTTGCTTCCCACACTTTAATTACAGAAGAGGAAAGAAGACATTAAGGTGGAATTTCTCCCATGGGGCTTTTTCAATCAGGAAATAAGGGCAGCCGGGAAAGCTGTAGAATAATACAGAGATCTGTGATGAATTAAACAAACGCATAGCAACTCCAGGTATTGTACAAAGGTAAGCCAAATATCATTGGCAAGTGAACTAATAATAATAATAATAATATTTTTAAGCTAAACTGTCTAGAAACTAAATAGAGCATCCAGTTTGAAGTAGTGCTTAAGGACGCTAGGCTGGAAACAAAAAGATTGTGGGTTTTAGTTCTGCCTTAGGCCAGTCCCTACCCACAGTCTTATCGAGACGACAATAGCCAACCACTTCCCAAATATGTTTGTAAGAAAATTGCAGGTAGTTAGTTAAGGCCTCTGAGAAGATGGCATTGCGGTTGGGTCCAGGTTGTGGTGAATGAGAAGGTGGTTCTGCCTGCCTTAAAGTAGGTGGTGGTCTACCTCAATTTCAAGAAATCGTTATTATGTAATCTCCAAACACTCCTTTTAAGGGAGGTGTTTAAGAGATGGCACACTGGCCCATGGCAGAGCTGGGATGAGGATGGTTCATCCATCCTGGCCCTTTTTGATGTCTTGGCCAGATTTGATACCATTAATAATGGGGTCTTTCTGGAGCATCTTAGGGGTAAAGGAGGAAGAAGCATAGTGCTTGCAATGGGAATCCTTGTTCTATCAGGACTGGTTTTGATTGGTGGGATATCTTATGTTCTGGCTTTGTGGGGTGCAACAGGACTTAACACTTTCATATTTATCATCTACATGAAACCAGTGGAAGTGGTTAATCAGTAACATGGGACTAGGATTCATTAATACATTGATGATACTCAACTATATAGATCAGCCCATGGACATGCAACAGATGCCATCAAGATTCTATTTCCTGTCTGACAGTCAGAGAAGAACAGGGGAAGGGTCAACGTTTACAGGCTGTGGGTTTGAGACCAGTAGATCCTCAAGATTTTTCAACTTAGTTCTGGAAAGGTCTGCAGGACTGGTGTGCAGTCTTGTCTCATGTCCTGGCTTGAGGAAACGATGGGAGCTGGAGCTGGAAGGAACATTGCACAAATCCACTGTATGTGCCACTTTTCCCTATTCCCTTATTGGCAAGCTCTGCTTAAAGCTTTGGTGCCCTCCAGTTTGGATTAACGCAATGCACTTTACATGGGGCTGCCTTTGAAGACCACTCAGAAACAGCCACTGTCTATAATAGAGTAGTTATGGGGTTAGCTTGGGAATGAATGCATTTCAGTGGTCAAAAACCACAGTAGTCTGGAGCCACTTAAATACGTATAAGGGCATATATGTAGCCATAGACTGCTCAGACTTGCTCTAAGAGGATATCGTCAGTGAGGCAGGATGATTCCATAATTGCTGAAGCCTTCAATCTTCTTCCCTAAGGATTGGCACTCTTCAGATAAATTTCAAAAACATACGGAGAGCCACATATCAAATTAAATCATGTTGCAAGATTAAGATAGTTCACAATCCTTGCATCAGCCATTTCTATTTTAATCAATTAATGGTAGAAGAAAAAGCAATTCTCACTGAACTAATGTTCCATCATTTAGCCTGATGAAGACAGGATCAAAACAGGCGGGTGTGTAGGTGTGTGTGTAACAACTGTCAAAGAGAAACAAATGCTTGAATCCTCTCATTACTTTTTAATGAAATCTGATTCTACTATCTTCCCCCTCTTGTTTTCAGGGTTTGTAGACAGGTGCAGCACCTTTTTTTTTATGAAATATGTATCCCAAAGTGAAGAATACATAAAAAGGCCATTTCTTGTTATACCAGATCCAATTTGTTCTCAAAGATTTCTCTTTCGTTCTTTTAAGAAGGGAAAATAGGTCATGCTCACTTCCCCCACCCGATGGTAAGATAAATGATAGTTTAAGGAAAGCATTCAATAGATTCTTTTATGTTGTTAGGCAAACAGGTTTAACTAACGCCTTTCCAAAGTAATAAAACATCAAATGATGCTCTTATGGCTTTTCATAAGAAGAAAAAAAAAGATTGCCAGAAACATCTAGTTTTTGAACAAGAGCAGCATCAAGTGACAAGGAACCACAGGAAAAAAAATGTAGGATCTAGCTGTACTCTGAACTCTTGGAAACCATGTTTTAAAATCAATATATCCAGATCTTTGAAGGCTGTTTCTCCTTTGCACAAAATGTCCGTTTCATTGACAAGAGAGAAGGAGATCTACCTTATTTAGGTTGGAAGCATGCACTCACTTTGATAAAACATTTTTGAATTTAGTTTATCAAGCAGACAACAATATTTTTAAAACTTCATTGCCTTTACTCCTATTTCACTCAAGGTGAAGATGGATGCCTTTTTTGAAAAAAAAATTATTGGCTGAAATATTAGTGGGACCATGAACAGAATAATAAGATTGAAAGTGATCTCCTGATGGGAGTAAGCAATAAGCTGGCCAATCACTCCTGAATATTATCTTTGGATGTTAGATTTTGTCAGCCCATTAGGTAGTCCAGGCTAGGAAACCAGCTCCACAAGGAACTACTTTTCTAACAACAACAGAACAACAGAAGTATGATTGTGATGTACCTTTTCATCCTTCTTATAGTTCAATGAATTAGAGGGGCAGAAATCACAGTTCTATCAAACTTAGATGGACTTAACATGTTATCTTAATTCGTTGTTGTTCAGTTGTTAAGTTGTGTCCAACACTTCACAACCGCAAGGACTGCAGCATGGCAGTCCCCCTGTTCTCCACTGCAGTTTGTTCAGATTGATGTTCATTGTTTTCAATGACACTATCTAACCATCTCACCCTCTGCTGTCCCCTTCTCCTTTGACCTTCCATCTTTCCCAACATCAGGTCTTCTCCAAGGAGTCCTCTTTTCTCATTGGGTGGCCAAAGTATTTGGGCTTCAGCTTCAGTATCTTTTTTCCCCAAAGAACAGTCAGGGTTAAGTTCTTTATCTTAATTACAGCAGGCCTATTAGAACAATATTTATATAATATATATGTAGCTGTTTATTATCTATTCCTCTATTTGTGGCAGATATTTGTTTCTCTACTTAAAACTATGGATTTATGTTATTCAGTTACTGGATAATGTTTGTTAAGGCTGTTCAACAAAACATAAAAAATAAAATTAATTGGGCTTTCATACAATTTACTTGTCTTTTCAACCTTACGTTGGTTCTGTTTCATTTCTATAAAAGGTCTTCGAACTCTTTCCAAAAGCATGTATTTTATGCAAATAAACATTTGCACACAATTTCTAGTACGGTATGCATTTACAACCCAGTTCTGGTTTTAAGTTATAATAGCAAGTTCTTCTATTGCAATCATTTCTGAAGGTATTTTGTTTTCTAACATACACCCTTTGTTGTGTTCCCCTTGGATATCAGTTAAAACAGAATTGTTTTAAAGAGAGAATTTGTAAAACAATGAGGTTCTCCCCTGGGGGGGGGGGAAACAGAAATATTGTTGAAAATGGTTAGATATTTTGTGGTTTAAGTAAAAGCCACTTAGGGGACTTCAGGCTGTCTTTATGTCCCACTTTAATTCAGCTTCCTTGTAAACCTTCTTGTTGTGACTAAGCAAGTAACACGTCTCCTGTTCATTCTAGTGTGCCTGAAGAAGCGCAACTGAAAAACATGAAGCAAGATCCGTAACAGACTATGCCAGGTGTGTCTTTCATTCTGAAATCTTAATGAAAAAGTACCAAGAATGACAAAAAACCCCACCCCTCTTATCATAACCAAATTGTTTCACAAACAACCCAATAACTCCTAATCAGTAAAGACCAACAATTACAGGTCTCTCTGTCTTCATGCTAATTGGCCAATCTAAATCTACTTCATACACAACAGCGGTTTCCATTATCTATTTATCTATATAGCCATTTTTATGTCATGTACTTTCAAGAAATCCAGACAGCTTACAGAGAGCAGTCCTGGGATTTTAATTTAACTTGTTATTATTTTGACTTAAAAAGATAGTTAGAACCCCAGCATTCTAGTGTAGCTTGCAGTGAATCTCCGTACTAAGATAGAGCAGCTTTTATAGCTTGCTTTATTTATTTATTTATTTATTTATTTATTTATTTATTTATTTATTTATTTATTTATTTATTTATTTAAATCCCATTTATATCCCGCCCTTCTCCGAAGACTCAGGGCGGCTTACAATCTAAGCACAAACCAATGTGCTTAGCAATAGCCTTCATTCTATGTATATGCCTGCTTGTTAGGGCTTTCGCCCCCCCAAGCGGCATTATTACAAAGTCAGCTTATTGCCCCCAACAACCTGGGTCCTCATTTTACCTACCTCAGAAGGATGGAAGGCTGAGTCAACCTTGAGCCTGGTGGGACTCGAACCTGCAATAATTGCAGGCAGCTGGTGTTACTTAAGGAGGCATTAGTCCACTGCTCCACCGAGGTTCTAAAAGGTTGGTGGTTAACACCTCAGGCTAGAACTGTTTTTTCTCTAGCTAAAGATCAAAAAAGTTTTCTGTACCTTAATAATGTTAAGAATTATTTATTATACAGTATGGGCAGGATTAATAGCTGTCAGGAAAACAATGGAGATCTGCAGACTGCTTCACCTCTACTCTAGATTGTGGGTGGAACTGGACAAAGGATTGGTCTATTTATAAGTGTCTCATCTGAAATTCATTGTAATTCTTGTGTGGTAACCTTAACTTCCTTTTAATAGATACCAGTAATCATGGCTCTTAAATTTTTTTTCTTGGACATTTCCAGTCTAGACTGTAAGGAGGGCAGTCTGACATCAATTTATTTATTTTCTCCTCCTTTTTCCCCCCTGTCCATTGAAGTTAATGTTCCAGTCAATGGAATGTGTTTATTCCAAATCATGAGTTGTACTTTCAACGCCTTTACATGGGTAAAGCTCAACGCAATTGCTACCTTGCCTCCCCTAAGCTTAGGTGAGATTTGGGTTTTCAATGCATCTTTCCAGAGACATTTTAAGTCCCCGATTTCTCATTTTCATCTGACAACTCTTTCGATACTTCTTAGAACTGACAGCCATTCCCGAAAATTTCTTTCAGGTTGGTATCTTTGAGAGAAAGTTCCTACAGATCCCCCCCTCCATATTTTCCTTTCTCTTTCAAAAAAAAAATAAATGGAAAATAATGGAAAATGCTCACACAAAAGCTCACTGGTTTCTGACGCTTTTGTGGGAAGATGCTGAATAATCTCAACGCAATGGAGGAGGAGGAGGAGGAGGAGGAGGAGGAGGAGGAGGAGAAGGAAGGAGGAATTCATCCTTCTTGGTTTTTGTGAACAAATGTTTAAGCGTTGCTTGCTTGAAATTATGTATGCAAGAGAATTAAGTCTGTCTGATTTCTATCCCATGTGTGTATTTCTGAATATACACCCCCACACTCATATATATATATATATATATATATATATATATATATATATATATATATATATATATAGAAAGAGAGGGGGGGTGTTGTGACTCAGGGCCAGCCTGTGGGTCCGACAGCCGGGTCCGATGTATCGGAGGACTCAGATGTGGGGGAGGAGGGAAACGAACCGGCTGATGATGATTTGGAGACTTTGCAGAGTCCTCAGCCGGGAACCTCTTCTCAGCTGTGTGAGCCCGAGAGTGCGGAGGATGATGACCCACAGCTGGCCCTGTTCAAGGACGCCCGACGCAGGAGGCAGACGAGCAGGGACAAACAAAGAAAGGCTATGGGACTCCTCGGGAGGAGGCACAGGGAGACCACGCCCTGAGCTCTCTATAAAAGAAGTGTTTGGGGAGGGGCTGGTTGCTGAAAGCAACTTTTCCGTTTGAGAAGTCAAGCTCTTGTATTCTTGTAACAGTGTAATTAAAACTTGGCAGAAGCCTTTTGGTCTTGGACGCTTTCCAGACTCTTCTTTTGATTAGGGGTGCGAGAAGAGGGCTGGTTCAGAACAGGGGGATAGACATAGACCCTTGCTGCTGCAGGATCCTGCTGTGAGACCCCCCATGGAGAAAAATGAATAATAGGGTAGCAACACAGTTCTTAAAGAATTGGGAAATGAACAGACACCTCGGCAGAGCACCAGCTTCCTCCCTCCCCCCCAAAAAAATCTCTTTTACATAACTGAAAAAGATATTTTTGTAAAAGGAAAAGAAAGGGGAAGATTAGAATAACAGAATAACAAAGTTGGGAGGGGCCTTGTAGGTCTCCTAGTCCAACCCCTGCTCAAGCTGGAAACCCATTACCATTTCAAACAAATGGTTGCCCAATCTTTTCTTCAAAGCCGCCAGTGTCAGAGCACCCACAACTTATTAAACTTATTAAATATAAGTTATTGTCTCCAGTCTATTATTGATAATACCTGGGGCCAGACAAATAGCTCTTGTGCTTATATCTATCCAGAAGCTGAGTTCTCCAACTAAAGATCAAAATGGATAGCAATTGGCAGAAGTGACTGTCGGAAATTCTGTTATAGGGTTATTGCCTATGGAGAGTGTCAATCATCCAGTTCATGGTTGTTCCAAAGGTGCTTTTCCAAAAGTCAACTGGATTTTCTTGGGTTTTTTTTCTTCGAAAACCTTTCGCTTCTCAGTCAAGAAGCTTCTTCAGTTCTTTATAGAGCAGACATGTCAAACACAAGGCCCGGGGGCCGGATCCGGCCCGTGAAGTGGTTTCATGCGGCCCGCAAAACCATCCTGGAAACAGTGAGGGAACGGCCCCCACTGCCTTGGCCCTGGCCCAGAGACCCTCCTTCTGCCAGAGACCCTCAGATCTGTCCCACTCCTGCCCAGGCCCCCATAGGCACCCTTGATGCGAACGATGTAAAGCTGACCACGCCCACCCAGTAGGCCATACGCACTCTAGCCACGCCCACCCAGTAGGCCATGCCCACCCAGGCCACACCCACCCGGCCCCTTGAGGGCAACCGCAATGCTGATGTGGCAAACAGGGTTTGACACCCCTGTTATAGAGTGTCTTCTGACTGGGAGGTCTTTGAGAAGAAAACATTTGACGGTCTCCTCCTCCAACTCTTTGATCATTTGTGGTCATGAAATCCCGCAATGGTCAAATGTTAGGAAATCACCTTTAGGAAATGCTTAACAGCTGTTCCCCTTCCTTCTCCCCCCTCCAGTGTTCCCGAATTTCAGCAAACTAATGGAGATTCTGTAGAGCCATCATGATTACCCAAATACTAATACATGAATGTGCCTAATTTTCTTTTAAATAAATTAAAGGTCATCTTGGGTAAGAGAGAGGTAAAAACCATTTAAAATGGTGGTGGTGGGGGGAAATCTTGCAGCTGTTGTAGTGTGTTTTGTCAGCAGGTTCCATTAATCACATATGTATAAAGTCAGAGTTAATAATCAAGATTGTGACTATATGCAGTTTCATGTTAATGACTTCTCCATTTCTCTCTCTCTTTTTTAATTGTGGAACGTGATGGAGACCTCTGGGCAGTACAAAGCCTTGCATGCTTTTGAGACATCTGGATTAATCTCACAATTTTATTAGTCATTGCTGAGTTTTAGTTCTTTTCTTAGAAGATAGTTGGCCTTAACCATTCTGTAGCAATAGACCAATAGACTTCCAATTCATATCTTTTACATCTTCAATCAGTCAGTTTACTGCAGCCATATGGCCAGAAACAGTAAATTTGATAGAATTGATAGCATCTTCATAATTTTGAATATCCGACTCAAAAGGGAGAATGGGGAACTTTCTTAGTTGCATGGTGATATTTGTGCAGTACCCTTGATTTCTCCTCTGTTTCCTCAAAGCCAGGTTTGATTTTATAGTTATCAAAGTTTGTCATTTCAAAGCTAAATGTTTTCATCCCATTTACTTTTATTTTCAGCTCACATCACCCTCTTTTCTTTTCTTTTTTTTTGAGAAAGCCTCAATACTTTAGACATAAATATTCAGTAACTTTTGCTAAACATGGAGGAAGAAAAAGGCTCAAATGGCTTCTCCAGAAATGGCACCACAAATATTTCCTGTATTTTTGATCACCAGCTTTGTCGCAGTTCATCAATCTCACCCGAGGTCTGTAGAGTAAACAGCACTTTTGCAAACTACCTTGAAACAAAGCAAAACTTAGCACATTAAGGGGCATCCAATTATACCTAAGGCCAGCCTTAACAGATGGTCTGGATGAGAACAGCTAGGAAATTAAATCCATGCAAAGGGAGTTAAAATTACTCATCGGAACATAATGTAAGGCATAGATGACTCTGCTAGTTAAAGATATATGGCACAGGTATAGAGGGAGCCATCTGCCCATATGAATTGGTTACTCAGGATCAAAGTTCAAACTGTCCATGATATGAAAATAGTGTAATCTCTGCCTATTAAATGAAATTTACTTTGGGAGGGGGTGAAAATGACCAGAGCAGGTGAGAGAAATATATTAATAGCACCTTGTTATTAATTCCAGGAATGTGAATAGTCCATCACAATTGTCCAGGGCTGTTGCCTTGCAGTCAGTACTGTTCTTTACTTTAAAAAAAATCTATTACAATTCTGTTATTACTTAGAAAAGTAGATTTAAAAGCATAAGAAGCACCCTGCTTAATGACAAATGCCTGGCTAATCCAGTGCTTTTTTTGTAAAAGAAAAAGGTGCCGGAACTCACACATGTGATATAACCCGCCTTGCCTATCCTACAAGGTTCCATCCAAAAAAGGTGCCAGAACTCCGTTCTGAGCGTTCAATGAGAAAAAAAGCCCTGGGCTAATCTAATTTTTAGTGCCTGAGATGGGTTAACAGGAAACATCCCCTGAAAGATGTAAGGTTAAACAATCTTTTACCTTTACTCCTAAGCAAAAGGTATTTCAAGACTGCTGTTTTCGCTGTGCCTACTCATGTTTTGTTTTTCTGCGCATCAAACGGCACCTTCAGATGAGTTCCTTCCAGATCCCAGTATGACACACTTAATTATTTAAGCCATATATTTATCAACATTCTACAGCAAAATACTTCAGCTTCTTTAATTTCACATTAGAGCAGCTGAAAGAGGAAGACAATATGTTTTCTTCAAAACTGGAGCATTTTTGCATTCTTAGTCACATGGATACAAATATTTTGTGGGGAAGGGGAATGGGGTAGAGCAGCTGGAAATGATTCTTCGAAGCCTGATAGACACACAGCTCTAGTCTTCTGAATGGCGAGAAACACAAGAAATTGGTCTCCGCAACTGGATGCTCCCATTATGAAAATCCCAGCTGAGACAAAAACTGGGCCAACCTGAAAAATGAAAGGCCATCCAGGCATGTAGGTCTCACTGGTTTTGTGAATGGCAAACTGAGGAGTTCTATGAGAAGATGGAGCCATCACTCTTTCTAGACAGCTAAAATGAGAAGTGGCAAGCATAAAAAATATACTAGTAATATTTGCTATGGTCATACTGGAATAGACACAACAATCTGTCAAACAGAAATGGCCAACTTTTCTGCACGAGTACCACTGCCGCACTACATTTTTGCTACATTGAGTAAAATGTAAATTTTATCCCCTCCTTTCTGATATATGCTCATGTCTAATTTTACGATGGTCGTATCCATTCTCTGCTTCGCTATATAGTCTTGTATTCTGTGGCCCCAGTGTAATTACTGAGCTAGAATCTACTTCTCCTTTTGAGCGTTCCTACTGTCATCGTTCAGTTATACCTTCTACCCCTTCTAAAGGGGTCCCCAAAATATATAAAAAAGTAAAAAAAAACAATTAAGGTGAAAATAATATAAACAAGAATAAGAACAGAGAGGGATGAGTAGAAAGAAGTAAGCAGGATCTATAGTAGCAATTAGCAGGAGTAAAAAAAAAAGCACAAAAAAAACCCAGCCCTCAGTTGCTATGGCAAATATCGCAAGAATCTGCAAAAATTATGCTTCCAATCTAAAGGACTAAAATATCCAGAGCTAAAAAGCTGAAGTCCATTTGAGTGCTCATTGACTGATTTGTAAAGAAAGACCTTCGACATGAATGCCTGGGTGAGATGTATCCCCACATTGCAACGTGGGAAGATTTTTAAATTGACAAACAGAATCGTTCCGTACCCTTGTTCTTCTTTTTGTTGCCAGTGTGGAAAATAAAATCCGAAAAGCTTTCAATTTTTTTTGCACAGATATCTAAGAGAGGAGAACCCTCAAAACTAAAAAGAGTTTTTATTTAAAGATGAGTGGAAACACTTCCCATTGTGAAACTGTGAACATAGGACACTATCTCTTTTATTTTAGACTTTTTTTTAACCCCACCTTTATTAGGTTCATAAATAACTCAAGGCAGCCAATGTATCTCATACTCTTTCCTCCTCCTATTTTTCCCACACACGGTGAAGGATGCTCAGATTGTCTACTTCTTTCCTCAGCTATGTGTTGTTTGAGATTATTATAGCTTCCAGTTATGGTATCTAAAAGACTGCAATTGCCTCTATTGAAAAAAAACACAACTCATACTTCCATATAAGCCTTTCTAGACTTTATGTTCCAATGCTTTTCTTGATGTTCAGTTAACAGCTCGTGGAATCATCTATCTCCCCACAGAGACTCAGCAGAGCCTTTCCACTGATAACTGATTTGTTTGCTTGGGTATTACATTTTTCAATAGCTGTAATTGAAATGCCTCATGGCTTTAACTTCTTACTAATGAATCGCAATGCATTTCGCTGTATGTTTTTTAATGATCTTATTGTGAACTACTCTTTTTTTTTAAAAAAAAGTAATATATATCATTTTCAAAGAAAATAAGAGTTCTGTTACATTAGACTAAAGAGCTATCTAGTGCAACATCTGTTGCCTAAGAATTGCCATTTAGAGTCTAGTGTTTCCTCTCAATTTACTCACTAGTATTATGTGATACAGCAAAATTATGTTTTCTGAAATATAAAAAAGTTAACAGTGGCAAGGCCATTGTTCAAGAAATCATCTTTGGACCAATTGGTCCAGCATTTAGCTAAGCTGCTGGCAATACTGCTCTGGGTCTGCTTGTAGGTGGCTGATAGACCCTTTTTGGTCTAGATTTATTGTCAGAAATCTTAGCTGTCCAACCGTGGAAGAACCTGGGCAGCTTTGTAGAACATATAATAATAGGGTTGGAAAGGACCTTGAAGGTCTTTTAGTCCAACACCTTGCTCATGGCAGGAGACCTTATACAATGGATGTCTATAGAGATTCTCAGTCATCCAGGTCATGGTTTTCCCAAAGGTGGTTTTTTTTATCAAAAGGCAACTGAACTTTCTTTGTTTTTCCTTTGCTTCTCATCCAAGAAGCTTCCTCAGTTCTGTTCTTCAGTTCAGAATTGAAGAAGCTTCTTGGATGAGAAGCAAAACATCTTCAAGGAAAAACAAAGTAACTTCAGTTGCCTTTTGGAAAAGCACCTTTGGGATAATCATGACCTGGATGACTGAGAATCTCCGTAGACATCTTTGGGAGTCCAGAAATAACTAGTCCATTGATTAATTGCTCACTGTCAAAAAATGTCTCCTTACTTCTAGGTTCCTCTCACTACTTCTTGTCCTGCCCTCTGCTGCCCTAGCGAACAAGTACAATTCCTATCTTCTCTGTGACAGTCCTTCAAGTACTGGAAGACAGTTATCGTGTACCTCCTAATCTTTCATAAAAGTGGGTACATTAATATTATCCCAGATTTGGCACAGAGGCAGTTTTAATGGACCTAATGGGAGCAAGAGAGAAATGAGGGGGGGGGGTTGCACAATTCTGCTGCTACTCCTAAAATTCTGGATCTCTGTGGCTTTTGAAACTATGCACGTGGCCTCTTTTAAATGCTGGAATGCTGTTGGATTTGGGGGCGCTGCTTGAAACGTACTGTGATTTTATCCCTTTCAGACTGGATTGAAGCTGAATTTGGACAATACTGCTGGTCTCAAGGACTGGACAGTAAGTTTTAGATACTCTGCCTTTTGAGGATGAAGTTTCAGAGTTGAGATGCTATGTCTATGTAGGACAAAATGCTAATCTCTTTTTAAGAACAGGTCCACATTTTGAGATCCTTCTCAATCCTGAACTGATATACAACCCTTCATTTAGCAAACATTTGAAATTACAGCATATTTTTAAAAAGTCACTTATGACCATTCCTCACGCTTAAGACTATATTGCAGCATTCCCCATGGTCCTGTGATCAAAATTTAGGTGCTTGACAACTGACATGTATTTACAATGTTTGCATCATCCCAAAGTCATGTGGTTGCCATTTGTGACTTTCCCACTAGCTTTTGATAAGCAAAGCCAATGGGAGAAGCCACTTAACAACCACACCATTCACTTAACAACTGTGGCAAAAAAGGGTCATAAAATTGGGCCCAACTGACTCCATCTTCTTCAGATTAACTCCTGAATCTACACTTATCAGGTATGAAATTGACTTGGAAAAAATATTTCATACTTAAAAATTTAATACCCGAATTGGTTAGAGTAGGGGTGTCAAACTGCCATCCCACAGGCCAGATGTGTCACAACGAAACGGCACCCACCTCATTGCTGGCAATGGGGGAAAAGTTCTGATATGTCACGCAATGTCACGTGATGTCGTGAGTTTGACATGTCTGGGTTAGAAATCATTAACTTAAGCACTCTGCTAACATGTTCTAGGCCTCACTGTAAATTCACACTATTCTTGAAAGATTAGGAATAACTTTATAAAATACACGAGAGGACACTGCAAATGCATTTAGTTTGGATTATTTGTCCATTATAAGAGTTTCATGTATGTATGTATGTACAGTATGTACAGTACATATATCGCCAATGTTAATACAAGGATTTACCATGATATGCTAAGTTGCTTTATTTTCTAGATATTTTCCTGTTAGCTCCCAAGTTAAAGGAGTTCAGCTATTCCAGTTGGTTGCTTTGTCCTTGTTGCTGCATAACAAGGTCCATTAGCTACATTTAAAAATGCTTGATTACATTTTAATGTTCACTTCAATTACTGACCCAGCCTGATAAGAGGTAGAAAACCAATCTCATTACAATGAGGTACGGGGGTCTGAAGACCACATTATCTTCTCTATGAATTGGGGAAAGGGTGTGTCTATAAAAGCCAAAGGACAGTTTTGTCAGATTCATTGTTATTCCAGACTTGCTACCAATTACAATGGTACTGTAGCTTCCACATTAATGTTTTCACCATTTTTTTTCCTAAGTAACTCTGGGGTATCAAGAAGTCATAGAGTTGTAAAAAGGATACGTAGCCATGTAATCCAATCTCCTATTGGGCCACAGTCACCAAAATCAGTTATCTGACTAAATAAGATGTAAATCTACTATTGAGTACTTTACACTGGCTCATTTAATATGGATCAAATTTAAATTAGGTAGCCAACAGGATGTGTGAATTGACTTCAATCAGATTTGAATGAGCTTTCTAACTTAACCTGAATTCAATTCAGCACTCTACACTTATTTAAAAGAGCAAGTCAGTTTGATGTACGAATCTATTAAAAACCCCTAATAGAAATGTTTAGGTATTCCAAAGCCCTTCTAACCTGTGGAACCTATTTAACACTGTTCAGCTTGATTTCATTATCTAATCTGAGTTATTAAGATTAAGAAATTCCAATTTGTTCAGATATTCGATAAATCCCTTTTGAACTAAATCTACATACCAAAAAAGTCACAAAAAGAAGTGTCTATGGAGATTCTCAGTCATCCAAGTCAGGGTTTTCCCAAAGGTGCTTTTTCAAAAGGCAACTGGAGTTTCTTCATTTTTCCTTGAAGACTTTCCCCCTTTCATCGAAGAAGCTTCTTCAGTTCTCAACTTCTTGGATGAAAAGTGAAATATCTCCAACGAAAAACAAAGGAAGTCCAGTTGCCTTTTGAAGAAGTACATTTGGATCACAAAAAGAAATTAGTTATCCCAGACAGGCAAATGGCCAGTTGCTATTTATGTTTCTTTTTCAGCAACACACACTTTCTTTAGCTGGTTGGAGACTAAATGGGGTTAATCCAGTATTATATATGATAGTCACCAGAATGCAGATATTTCACAATATCTCCTGACATATTTTAAGTTTTCAGTAACTACATTCAGGGCTTTTTTTGTCATAGAATGCTCAGAACGGAGTTCTGGCACCTTTTTCGGATGGAACCTTGTAGGGTAGGCAAGGTGGGTTGTATGACACATGTGAGTTCCGGCACCTTTTTCTTTTACAAAAAAAGCACTGGTTACATTCATATACGATACAAAGCTAGGGTTTGTGACACTGCAATTGATTCCAAAAACAGATTCCATCAGTGTGGAAACCACATTCCTATACAACATTAAGCCATGGTTGTGATATTGCATTTGATTGGGAAATCGGATGAATAAATCTGTAAACCATGGTTAATAAATCACAATGGCTGAATTCATAGAATAAACAAAAATAAACCCCTTCATTTGAACTCATTCCATTTGTAATAATTTTCATGTTTCTCATACATTCATTGGGATTTTACAAGCAACCTCTATTAAAATCTATAAACCTGTCCAGGACTCATTTGAGTTTTATCAACAATTCCCTTTTCAGATTAATCTTTTTTTAAAAAAAACCACAAAGTAACACAAATTTGGCATCAGAAACAGAAATATGTAGAAACAAACCAGTGGGGGAAACTTCTAGAACTTCCATTGATCTAGGGTTTCTGTGTTGAACAGGGAAATAAAAAGTACCAAGTCCATATAAAATAGCTAAATTGCAATTAAACAATAGATTCTATTTTGTCTCTTGTAACTTATGCTATAATAAATTTTACTCCCTGAAGTACCACTGGAGCTTTTATTGCTTTTTACTTCAAAACCTAATTTTCAGTATGTATTTTTGCTCAGCCACACTTCTTAAAAGATACACTGCATATATCCTTTCTTTCTTAAAACTGCATTGTGATACCTTTCAACTTCGAAGAAATGTGCTATAATTTCCAGGAAAAAACAAATGTAAATCAGTAGATATTTTGGTTCCAACCAGAACAGAAGGCCAAGTGATATAGCAGAGGTAATTTCCACAGATATCATTTCTACTTCAGGGATTGTAATTTAATTATAGTTTTAATCTGATTTTAATTTTGTATGCTATGTATTTTAATTTTCCCTGTAAACCGCCCTGGGTCCTACGGGAATAGGGCGGTATATAAATTTAAATAATAAATAATAAAGTCACCACTCTATTAAAATAATTCAAGTAACATTCAAAATCTCTTAATGCCTGCATCCGGTCTTAGCTTCTCAAGTAAGTCAGCTTGTTCAAAGTGAATGAGTACATTTATCTCCAAATTATGGGATAGTTAGAAGGTAATCAAGTTTTACTGAATTTCAACAAAACAACTACCATCTACTTAGTCAGCAACCTGATGTAAAGAAGACACTAAAAATTAATGTAAAAGATACTGTAGTTCTTCCCCGCTTAAAACATCAGCTTAACAATGTATCTCTGGCTATAAAACTAAACCAAGTTCAGTCATTCAAAGAACATTTAGCAGGTCTAATTGGAGAAATGGTTCCAAAATGGATTCCCCCCTCCCAAATTTTCTAGACAGTGTTTATCACGCTAAAAGCAAAGAGACAACTGACAAGGAATTGATTATGTCCCAATTGAAGGAGACTGAAAAAATTGAAAAACATCAGTGACATAGAACAGATTATATATAACTTGTATAGAGTTGTACGAGTGTTACAGAAGCATTGAGAGGTGTGTGGATGTGTGTGTGTTTGTGTGTGTGTGTGAGAGAGAGAGAGTGTGTGTGTGTGTAACAGATTATTACAAGCCTTGCTTTGTTATAAACTTAGCTACAAATTGTGTCAACTTGTTCCTTGCTTCTAATTCAATTAGCGAAGATGTGTTTCAACAGTTTTTCCCAATAGAAGGAAGTTATTCAAATAAAGTAGAAACCATTAATGTACAAACTTCTCTTTCTCTCTCTTTACACACACACACACACACACACACACACTTGAATGGATGCAACAGAATTTTTCCTGACAATGATCCTCATTTGCTCCATCATCAAGACCAGCCTTCTTAGGCAAAGCAGCATAACTCAAACTTATTTCTTGGAGTAAAGTCCATTTTTCGATCTCCTTCCAGACAACCAAGGATGACAGCCACACTTAATTTCCAAGGTGCGATCATCTCAAAAATCAAAGGGCTGAAATGATGAGATCAAGGACGTTTGGGGATGTTTCTATCATCATTACTGTCAAGTTGGCTGTCAAAGAGTAGTGATAATCCACACTGCTGGCTTCCAAATCAGACTGGTATTTTCATGAACATCAGATTTTTGGCAACAATTTCCTACCACTTGGATTATCCTTCCTAATTTCTATAGAGCCCACATTTTAACATTTTATGCATGCATGTCTCCCTCAATGTCTACAAATTCAAAAAATGTATACATTCAGAGGAAGCTCTGTCTATATCAAGTATGGATTTTGACAGTCTCAGAAGAAGGATGCTCTCCTGAGGATTTTTTTTTCTCATTTTTTTAGGGGCAACAGGGAATTCCAGTCTAGGTTAACAATTACAGTGACATGGTTTGAAAATGTCTGTTCAAGGTTTTTTAGAGTTTTTTTTTTAATTTTAAATAATGAACAGGGATTGTTTTCCCAAAGGATGGAGGATTTAATTGGAGTGAAGCACAAGAGCAGTTTTGAAGTCAACAAAGTGTCAGCCACAGTGAGTGAACAAGGCAGTGGAAATCCAGCACACGAGACAAAACAGATGTAAATGAGAAGAAGCAAGGTTGGTTTCACAAATGTGGAAAAAGTAAAAACAGATTTTCTAAGAAGACAAAGAAACACTGTTACTCAACACTTGAGCAACAGAGTTGTTTTTCCAGTACATCCTGGCTGGGATAAGGGATAATGAAAATAGAAATTTGCAAGAAACCTCTGGCATTTAGAGGTGTACAAGTAGAAGATTATAGAGATTATGATTATGAATCTGCAGTTCTCATTCAGTTTGAACAAAAACCTACTTGCCTTAGAAATTTAAGAAGAAGAAAATTCCTGGAGAAATTCTGTTTGATTTCACTGTGGCAATTGTTTAGTAATGAGATGGCCAGCAGATTGGGAAATGGAAGTACACGTGTGTCTGAATGTCTTGTTTTTAATTACACAATCCTTTCTCAAGTGTTATGTAACCTCCCTGATTTCCCACACTTTTATTAAACCCTGGAGAACGACACCAAAAGCAGAATCATTTGTGCTTATTAAGGCAGAATCATGTTCAGAAAAAAAACCCACTGGAAAAATTATCTGGTTGAGTTGTTCTGCTAAAGTCACTCTTGTGGCAAGATGGGCAGCATATAAACTTAATCAATAAATAAATTTTGAGTGGCAATTTGCAGATCAATGGAAATCCAGTCTATGCCATTGTTATCCTTAAAAAGGATGCATCGTCATCGTCATCCAAATGCCAACGCTGATGATACCTCTACTTTTCTAAAGTAATATCTCCCCAAGACTTACAATAATGTTGCAATATTATTTATTTTGACTATACAAGTTTTATCTGAACCTATGTTTTTTAAAGAAACACAATATATGGGGTTCTTTGTGATTTGTGTATATATATAAAAAGTATGCTGATTTTGCATAACTTTCCAGAATGTTCACTGTTTTTATAAAGTTTTTTTTCCTGCTTTGTTCCTTAAATTATGGTTAAACAAATTGTAGTTTAATGAGACAAGGGAATTCAGCCTTTGAATTTGAAGTATGTGGAAAACACACTATTCAAATCACTATTTAACATATATATTCAGGAATAAGCGAAGAATCTTAAGCGCCAAAGTAGACCTCTAAAACTGAGTTCATATTATCTGTGGATGGCCTTATACGCAAGTATATGATATTAATGTCCACAAATGCATAATTGAACTTGAATTATCCCATGTCTTAATTAATCCAAATTAGACAATAGGATGTATATTGGCTTCCACTTTGTCATTTACATTCTATAAATCTCCCACAGTAAGAAATCTCTAAAATGGCTAAAGAGAAGGAAAGCAAGTGAAGTTACAAAAATGCCAGTCTACGCAAATATTTTGTATTATTTAAAAAATTAAAAGAAAACATAGGAGGACAATGGCAAGTATTTGTTCAGTCTGTATGAATAAACATTGATCAGAGGTATAACTGTCCATCAGCAACATAAGCTGAGGAGTTGGAAGTCTTCACAAGACTGAAATCAAGAACAACGTTGCGGGTTATCCACCCTACCTTCATTCTCATTGATCAGAACTGTCAACCAATGAGAAATGTCTGAAACCATCCTTGTGAATTGGTGGTCTTGAATCCTTTTTTTTCCCCTGAAATTTGCCTCAGCTTGCATCCATTGAACTCAAGCGATGCCATGGAGAAGTCTTCCTGCTTTCTTTGACAGCAAGAAGCTTTGATGTCTGGCTGAGTCAATGAAATTGTCAGAGAGAATGGGAAAAGAGACTATTAGCTGTAACCGTGGCCGGTTGTCTGCAACATGAGTCTGGCTCTCCATCCTTCTCCCATTAGTGCAAAGTTGAGATGTCAAAACTGGCAGACTTGCATGTCTTATTCAGGACAGCATGCCACAGGGAAAAATGTAGTGGAAATAACAAGCCACAAATAATTGAACAGTGAGTCATTTGGTGACAGCAAATGAGCATTGCTGGGTAAAATATTCATATAATGGAGTGCGTGTCACTTTTTCCGAGATATATGCCAGTCATCAGGTAGTAAAGTAACAAAGACTATTCTCATCCACAGGCATAGTTTCTTGATTACTTTGGACTGATTATAGGATTGCAAAGTTTTAACATTTTATGGCTATCAAAGGATCACTTGGGTTTCTGCTGAAGAGCAGATAAAAAGCTTAGATCAAATGAACTGTGGGTTGGATCAGACTCAAGATTAATATACTCTACGTTTTTGTTGTTATAGTGCCAGTTGATACCTTCAGGATGTCCAAAAGCATAGTAGCTCATTCTATGTAATTTACAAGTTTATAGTAAGAACCATACCTATTAAATATTGGTGAATGATCTTCCATGCTTTTTTTCTAAACTTCTCTTAAAGTTGTCCAAACTGACATCACAGAACCCATTGCTCTAATTCAAAATGGAGTTGGGTAAATACATGGGGACCTACCATTGTCTCAGCATGTGATGTGAAGTGGACCATCACATTAGGTCTACATAATTACACATTATATAAGAACTTTGCATTCTTGATTGGTCCGGACATCACATTCTATATGGATCTGTCCTGACTCTATATTAACCAGGATTTGGGCTTTTGTCTTTATTGTATAAATAAATTCCATCTTCAATTACAAAGAATATTCAATCATCACCATATTTCTTTTGAAGACATCAGGTTATCCTCCCCTTTAGTTCTTCACATCTTGCATAGTGTTGCACCCTTCAAATCTACTCAAACCCAAAAATGTGCTTATGTTTGAAACTCATCATGGAATTGTTCAAGGCCCATGATTATTTGAAGTTTTTCTGCACTTTTCCCCAGGAATACATTTTATGTTGAGCAAGGATAAGGCACATTTTGGGCAGTGGGGTCATTAGAGAGTGCCTCTTTTCCATCCTCATTTTCATTCTATGTATACTTGTTTTTAGAGCAATTCAAGCTTGAGAAAACGTCTTTAATCAGGGTGTGCCAAATGTCATTAAACATTGTGATTAGAATATCTCAAAACTCTTTAGCATTTCTCCTAAATGTTCAAAAACAGCCACCCAATTGGCCAAAATTTCAGACAACTGACCACAATAATAGCCAACAACCTACTGAACAAAAAAAATGAATTTCATTTCAAGAGAAAGTGTAACCCATTTCCAAACGACCCCGTCTATAACCTGGCTACCTGACAGTACTGTGGAAAGATTGGGGTACATGCATAGTGAAACACACTGACAGATTCTAAATGAGGAGAGAGGCACACTGAAATATGTTTCCAAGCACCCAAAGGCCTCTGAAAGTATGGACCCATGGTCCTACCAGCTGTTAGGCAGCAATAGTTGGAACTCTGTTTAATAATTTATGAATTTCAGCAGAATTAAACTGATTTATGAAAACAAATGTCAGTGGAGAATCAGTTCAAAACTAATATCTGCTAACCCATCTTCCCTTCTCCTTTAACTGGTATTGTGTGGAAAGGAAAGGAAAGGAAAGGAAAGGAAAGGAAAGGAAAGGAAAGGAAAGGAAAGGAAAGGAAAGGAAAGGAAAGGAAAGGAAAGGAAAGGAAAGGAAAGGAAAGAAGGAAAGGAAAGGAAAGGAAAGGAAAGGAAAGGAAAGGAAAGGAAAGGAAAGGAGAGGGGAGGGGAGGGGAGGAGAGAGGGAAAGGGAAAGGGAAGTGGAAAGGGGAAAGGGAAGTGGAAAGTGGAAAGTGGAAAGGGGAAAGGGAAGGGGAAAGTGGAAAGGGGAAAGGGGAAGGGAAAGGAGAGGGGAGGGGAGGGGAGGGGAGGGGGAAAGGGGAAAGGGGAAAGGAAAGGAAAGGAAAGGAAAGGAAAGGAAAGGAAAGGAAAGGAAAGGAAAGGAAAGGAAAGGAAAGGAAAGGAAAGGAAAGGACCACCCAGTTCTTTTGCAGTAACAACAATAACAATAAAATCTTCTCCCACAAATGACAGTTGTGTTCTGACCTAATTGCATGAGTTTGTCATTCAGGGAATTGGCGAAGAGAGAATAAACAACCTGCTGCTGGAAAGTTGATAGCAAGTTATGTCCTTTCCTGAAAGCCACCACGGGCAGTGCTGTCATCAGCTAAAGGACCTGTCCTGCTTACAACCAGAGATGAAATGTTATTTGCCCACAAATTGCCCTCTGCCTTTCCCTATGAATTCCTGACTCACCTGAAGGTAGCGGACTTTGATCTACCAACTTTGGAAGTTAAATGCGTTGAATTCAAAAACATGAAACTAGGTACACTGAGAACCTGACATGTACTTTAAAATGTTTCTTAGTATATTATGTTATTACATACATATCCTTAAGAAATACATTTCTTAATGTATTTGAAGGCCTCACGTCATCATCTACACATATCATGATTTAGCAAAACTAGACAGAGCAAAACCAGACATCTCACTGAAAGCACATATTATGAAGCTTTGGGACATATAGTATGGAAACATAGGTTTCTGGAAGAAAGTTGGAAATCTTGGAAAAATTGAAGGCTATTAAAAAATAGCCAGGGTGAGCTAGTAGCTAAGACATGGAGAACAAAGCCAGAGACAAAGGCAAACCATTTCTGAAATCTTGTCAAGGAAATTGCAGATACTGCAATCTACATTGAGTTGAAGGCACAACCTTCATAATGTCAGGTGTGAAGAACTAGAGTCACATATAAGTTCCAGTTGAGAAGATTTATTACTCAAGCCTATGCACAAGAATCTAGTCAACTAGTGTGCAATTCTAAATTGGTTTCAGAGAATTTTGCTCCATCTCATATTAATTTTGTAAAAGGGGCAGGACTTAGACCATTTGTGGGAAGTTAATGACTAGCTTAATTCTAAGCTCTGCCTGCTCTTCTCCTACAGATATTGACAGATCTTCATCTGTCTGATTGCAAAGGGTAAAAAAATAACTGAACCGCTGAATAGCAATGTTGACACATAATGGATATGTTAAATTTTGCAACTGAATTTAATTCTAACTGCTGGGTTCCCAAACAATGTCTTACTCTGAGAAAGACTATTTGTATTCCCAGTCTGCACAAAGTTATTTGGGGAGACACTTGAAGAACAAGTTATTGTAATGCTGAATACCTATTCTCATAATCATCTTTGTGATTTATTTTTTTAATTAACATATCAATATGAATCCATTTAAACCATGCTAATAAAATCTTCATTGTTGTCCATGTTGACTAATGTGAGTTCTGGTATTCCATTAAAATGCCAAAGAGAGTCCTTGATCAACGAAGGGTGACTCTCATCTTGTCAAGGGGCTGTGAAAACTCTAGTTTAGTTGAAGGTTGTTGGTTTTACCTTGTTCTTTTGCTATTTTCCTGATATTAAAAACAACACCACTTTTGTTCTCTCTTTTTAATCCTTAAATTAAACATGTTTATACTGCTTGCATGGTATTTCTTCTTTAAAAAGAATTTTATAAAATACGACATACCCGTCAGTCTTCCTTGCATATCTATCTAGAAACATTGTCTTTTTCTCAAGAATGGTCAAGATATTTCTAGGATAATCAGAAGAATAAGCTTGTAAGCCACCCTGAGTCTTCGGAGAAGGGCGGGATATAAATGGAATTAAAAAAAAATAGGAAGGCACCAAATTGGATAGGGCTGCATTAAATATATTCTGAGAAACTCTAATGCTTAAGGATCCAAACGAAGCCCAGGCAACTTTTAAACAGGCAAAGTCAAAATAGTCTAAACATTTATGTTGGATCTTCTCTCAGAGAAGATAGGGGAGCATCTACATATTGCTAATGTTGCTGTTTTCAGGGACACAACTTCCCATACTTCTGAAACCTCAATTGAAATCTATACTTCCTAACATGAAAGTCCCTGGTGGGAGAGTGATTTTTTGATCACAGTGTTTTGGGGCAAGGGGGAGTATGATAGTGTCAATGCCCTCAAAACAACAGGCTTCACTAAGCAAAGTCCTCTTTTTAATGCACATCATGCCTGCAATTCTGGCCATATTCTAATATCTTCCTTTGGGATATAATAGGAACAGGAAAATCCAAAAAGTTTGTAGATTAATGTCAGGCATGAAGAATCAGGACCAAACGTTAAGCTGAAGTTAAGGAAATGTATTGCTCATCGAGTCAGCTGACTTTTGACACTAAATTGGCACTAGATAAGAATCAACAGAATTTAAGAGGGGTTGGACTTACTCTGTTTGTGGGAATGTAGTAATTCTAGGCTTATAACTCACTTAACTCCCCCCCCCAGCTCTGTCTCCTCTTCTCCTACATTAATGGTTAGATGCACAGCTTTAGTGTTCTCACATGCATATCTTGGCCATCATGAGAATTTCATCAATATTATTTCCTCCTTTAAAAAATACTTACAAAGAAAATGCTCTCTTCTCAAATTAAATAGAATTGGTAGATAACACACAGAAGTTGATTTTCTGCCTAGTGTTATTTTTACCATTTCAAAAGTATATTGTTTCCTGTATAGCATTTGGCCCAAGCTTTGTTTTCTAAGTTTCAGCTTGATAGTCCACTGATAGAAACAATGTTACATGGGCAGTAATGCAGTTTACATCTTATGTTGTAAAAATTAATCTAGAATGGAAACACTACTCTTTGATGTTCACAAGAAAGCTGCTTTTTGATATTTTATAGAAGTAGGTAAGTTGCTTGAAGGCCTTATGTAATAGTAAGGTAAACTCACCAACATCCTAAATATGAGTAACCTTCATCCTTTTCAAGAGGGATTTTTCCCCCAAAGTGAAGTTGTTATGATGTTCACTGTGAGAAACTATTAAAACACACATAACTCAGTTTTTGTTCTAACTGTCAGCAATATCCTCAAGACAATGGTGATGCTGCAACTGTTATTTGGAAGCAGGATATGTAATGGATTGTGTAAATCTTCTGAGCTTCAATAGAGTTGGAATCTAAGATTCAGTCATAAAAAACTCCTGCTGCAAAAATCCAGCGACATCATTCAAGAACCAATCCATTATCAGCTGAAGAAAAACTGCCACCAGATTAATCGGCCCGTTGGATGAGACGGACAGCATACCAAATAGATACATGACATGAAAACCAACACAAGTAAACTGAATAAGCAGAGATTCCTGTAGACCAGAAGATCAGCAATTAAAATGGCTGGCATCACTGGAACCTCTTAAACGTTCCATGTAGTCTATCCATATTCATATGTTAGACAGGAAACCCAGATTATGCAAATCAAAACAGAGGAAGTAGAGCCCAAAATGTACGGGAAACACTTTGTTGATTACCTAATGTGTTTCAAGTAAGACTTTTAAAGGCACTGAACTTTAAAATAGATACACATCAAAGCATTTGATTAGATTAAATCCATTGCCTTTATATTGTAAAGCACATTACTGAATATGCTAAAATAGACATATTATAGGTATTCTAAACAGCAGGCAAAACGCCTGAAGAGCAACGCTATCATACTTGATCTGTTTCTTAAGTTAAAAACATGTTTATTTGTCCAAATGAGGCAGAAAGTCATACACACACACACACACACACAAAATAAGCATACATAAACACCATATGCTTTAAAAACCCATTTGTTGCAAATAGATTTTTCTGTGCATTTATTGCCAGACCCATCTGTCAGAAAAGAATTTTTCTTAGAATCTGCAAGGAAAACAGCCCACTCATTTTTTTTAAAAAGAAGAATGTAAGTTCCTCAAAACAAACTCTTCTGAAATGTTTATTTCATTTCTTGCTTACCTGATACCGGTAAGTTGTCTCTACACACTTCACTGGTTCTGAATGCACTGCCTAATCAGAAGCACGTTCTGATATTTTTTTCCTCACTTTCCCTCCCTTTCTCCTTCCAACCTTTTTGAAAGATTTATTTTAAAAAATGGTGTCAACTCATTCTAAAATATTTTCCTGCTAGGATGACAACCTTCTCAGGTGATGTATAAATGTTTTTGAGCAACATCAAGGAGCCAAAGGGAAGGGACCTCTGATTTCCACCACTAAAATGACAAGCATTGTGTCTTCTCATTACGTTGACTGGAAGTTAAAACTTATTAACATCAAATTCACATATTTATTTATAGAGTTATTTGTATGCTGCTTCATCCGATGATCCCAGGCAGCTTATATCTCAGAAAAGAACATGCCATGAAACCATAAACATCAGTATAAAATTATATGAGCTACAAACTAGTTGCCATCAAAACATCTTCTACCCTCTGTGCTGAAAGGATGCCTTCATATTTCACAGGGGAAAGGGGAATCTGCAGCATGCCTTAAAAGGGCTTTAGAGATAGGATATTGTACCTGGAAGTCTACTGACAGCCAGTGCGAGTCTATGACAACTTGCTATGGCCAACTCACTGTGGGACAACTCACTGGAGGAAAAGAGTTACACTACCCTAATATCAAAGAAGGGACACGGTGGCTCAGTGGGTTAGGATGCTGAGCTTGTCAATCAGATGGTCAGCAGTTTGGCAGGTCGAATCCTGAGTGCCATGTAGCAGAGTGAGCGCCTGTTACTGCCAATCTAGCAGTTCGAAAGCACGTAAAAATGCAAGTTGAAAAATAGGGACCACTATGGTGGGAAGGTAACAGCGTTCCGTGCGCCTTTGGCATCTAGTCATGTTGGCCACATGACCACGGAGACATCCTCAGACAAGCACTGGCTCTTCAGCTTTGAAACGGAGATGATCACCAGCCCCTAGAGTTGGAAATGACTAGCACACATGTGTGGGGGAACCTTTACCTTTACCTTAATATCAAAGAAATGGTGGAATAGAATCATTAAAGAAAGGATGAAAAAGGAGGGACAGAATGAAATGTGAATGGCAAACATTAAAACAATTTTGTATTCATTGTAAATAATTAAATTGAATTGTTAAATTGTCCCATGGTGAGTTGGCCAGTGTTCAGTTGGCCATGACAAATTGGCCACAGGGATCTGGCTGTGGCAAGTTGTCCCATTCTGGCCAATGCAGCTCCTACGCTAACTCTGCTTAGCCTTGTGATACTTAGAACCTAAGTACTTAATTTCATTCTGAGTTACACAGTGACAATAACAATATTTGATTCTAACCTGATCTGACCACGATGAAGGCTGAGTCATGCCCATCATCTTCAGAAGGGAAGCCAGATCCAACCTGTGCCTCCCTCACCCTCTAGTTTTCTTCAAGACTATGATGGCTTAAAATAAAGCAATGGTCATTGTTATGGAGACCAGCAGATTCCAAACCAACTCCAACACCATCTCCAAACCCACACACTGAGGTCAAAATTCCCAAAGACGAAACCTCTAATCAAGTACCAGCTCAGTGTCCCTCAAATTGAGAGGCTCCTGGTTGTGAAGAATAGCAGCATCAATTTCTTGTACCCAATTTCAAACAGAGAGCTTGTCATCCAGTCACTATCAACTTCTTTCCAGCTGCCAAGATGAAACTATTGAATTACCTAAAACTTGGTTAGCCATGCCTAGAAAAACAACTAGAGTATTTTTCACCAACTACTTCAGAGTAATACAATCTGTTTTCTTTAATAAACTAACACTGTTTTTTTCCTCTCCTTTTCCAGCAACTATGGGATCTATTGACCTTGGGTAGAGGGATAAGGATAATCTTCCCTTCTCAGAGAAACAGTGTTATCCAATATCACAAGAAGACGGTAGTATGAAAACCTTATGGCTGGGGTCAGCTGCTTTGTTATGCTATAATACCTTTGAAATACTTATTTATTGTTTGGCTTCACACATCATACAAAACCTAGCACTGTGGCTTTGTGAAAGAGAATGGCCATGTTGAAAAACCACCCATTGATTTGGTGTGATCTCAACTTTTTGCAAGCCTTGATCACAGGCTCCAACATACTGCAGTTCTTGTTTGGACAAATGCTAAGCTTGGTATAATAAGGAACCTCTTATTTATCCAAACTTTGCTACACAGAATCCAGTGCATACTAAATGAAATCATTTCTAATTACTCATTGAGATTTGTCTTTTTCCATGAGGGTTAAACATCCTTCCCACAGTCATCAATGTTTGGGGAGATGACTACTCCTTGGTGAAAATGCAATTGCTTTGAGCCTAATTAAATGTAGAAATGATGGCTTTTCAAGATGGGAATAAGTAAGAAGTGCATGTCTCTTGATTGGCCAAATTGTATATGAAGATACATTCCCAAGAGGTATATTTTTGTACCACTCTGCAATACTTTAGTGCACTATTTTTGTCTCCTATTTAGTCAACCTCAAAAATCATCATGAGAATTATGATGGTTTGCTCCCCTCTGGGAAATGAAATGAACATTTAAATCTAACACATTGCGTTTATTATGATTATGATATTAGGGTGACTTTTTAAAGAGATGCTGACAGTCACATTTCAAACTGCTGGTTCCCAAGTGAAAAACATACAGGAAAAACCTGGGATTTCTCCTAAGCTTCTATATACTGATTAAAGAAATCCAAAGGGAAACCCTGGATGCCTGACATAATTAGCAGTAGAATAAAAATGCCAGACATACGTTACAGGAAACAGGGGACTGGAAATAGTCCAGTCAGGCTTCATTGTCAAGCACAGCAATAAATCTTAGATGTTCAGACACTCAGTTCATATTCAGGAACTGGTTTACAGCATACATTTTTAAGAAGTAACACTTTGGCTTGCAATTGTTTGTTTAGTGACCATTTGAAGTTATAATAGCCCTGAAAAAAGTGCCTTATGACCATTTCAATATTTCCATGGTCATGTGATTGAAATTTAATCTTTAATCTTTTTAAATTTGTTTTAACGTTTGTATTGACTTTCTTTTAAATGCCCTGTAAACTGCCCTGAGTCCTTCGGGAAAGGGTGGTATATAAATCTAAATAAATAAATAAATAAATTCAGACACTTGGCAACTGACTCATATATATGATGGTTGCAATGTCCTATGTGAATTTCTGACTAGCAAAGTAAATGGGAAAGCCAGATGCACTTAACAGCCATGTTACTAATTTAACTGCAGTGATTCACTTAACTGCGGCCAAAAAGGTCATAAATGGAATTAAAATAAAATAAAATAAAATAAAATAAAATGGGGCAAAACCCACTTAACGAGCATCTTGCTTAGCAACAGAAATTTTGGGGTCAATTGTGGTCGTAAGTGAAAAAACTATATAGAAAACCTGCTTCCACATAACTGAGAAACTAGCAGGCTGTAAGTCTGCTTCCGGATTTACATTCTAGGTCTCTTCCTTCCATTCTCTGAGTCAGTTCTTTGGCAGTTCTTTTTAAGACAGAAAGATGCTCACTTCGTGGTTCTTTCTAGTCTGAGAATTGCCAGAGTCCACCTTGTCGGAGTCCACCCTTCAGAGTACCTAAGTTTAAGATAAGGTTGAGATTTCACTACTTCCTCTAGTCAATCCTCAGTGACTAGAGTGAGTTTGCACAGTCATTCTAACTTATTTATCTTACTGCCCTCCAAAGCCACTCTTGGTAGTTAGTGAAACCAGTTGTAAATATTGATCTCATTGTCATCCTGATGTATTCAACCAAGATACGATTTAGCTCACGTGCAAGTCTGGCACATTGGGTTTAATCAAAACCTAGCCAAATGGGCTGTTTCATATCCGGGCTGCACCATATCTGGATGACAATGAGATGGCAATAAAAAAAAAATTCTCCACTATTGCAGCCCTGCTCTACTATGCCTATAAAATATGCTAAATCACAAAAAACAAACCAGGTTTTACCTTACTTTAAGCTTAGCACACTGCGTAGATACAGCCACGCTCACTGGTCTGTTTTAAGTAAAGTTTGCAAACACAAACTGGGACTTCGCAACATGGTGAAAAAGCCACCTCTCTGGAGAGTGCCTACATTTATCCATAGAAATATAGTCACTTACCATTGAGTTTGGTGTAGTGGTTCAAGCATCAGGTTAGAAGCTGATGGTTCTAATTCTAGTAGTCCTGCCTTGACCAGGAAGCCAACTGGGTGTCCTTGGGCCAGCCCCTCTTAGCCCTAGGAAGGAGAAGACAAGGACAAACCACTTCTGAAAACCCTTGCCAAAAAACCAGGAGTCAAAATTGATTCTAGGGAGAAAGAGATCTCCCTTATTTTTCTAACAAGGGAAATAAGTTCAATGGTCAGTGACTGGATATCCTGCTCTATTTTCTATGTCAATGGTAGCCTCTATCTACACACTGTTATGCTAAGTCATAGTGTAGTTTGCTTGGTTCCTCACATACTACATTACATGAATCCAGCTGACTGCAATTAGTAAAGTAGAGTTTGTGATTTGATGGCTGAACCTTGCCATGATGGTATATTTAGTCATCCCAGCTGAAGCCTATTGTAGCTCAAAGCAGTCTTTGAATCCAGTGTTGATATGAAAAGGGAGAAGTCTAGGAAAACCAATGTGCCCTATCTCACTTACTTTGACTTCAAAAAAAATAAATAAGAAAAGTAAAGAAAAAGATTATTCTTGAAAGAGATCATCAATTAAGAATGCCGAGAACAGTTCTAGTGGCAGACAAACCAGTGTATAAATGTAATTCATTTATTCAGCGTTGTCAGATTTGGTTTCTTCTGATTATATCTATTGGTTTCACTTGCAGGATATTTTGTCTGACTTTGCAATGCAGATTTTAGATCCCCAGTTATTACAACAAGCTCTCTATGTAATAGAGTCCAGAACTGAAATTTAGGCACTGTGGGTTTTTTAATTAGTTTTTTTTATGTATATGTAGTTGTGAATAAAGTATGCCATCCTAGATGAAAGCCCATTGTACTCACAAAAGACCAATTATTAATTAAAGAAATGCAGAAAAAAGAAAAAAAATGTCTATGACACATACACGTGCACACACACACATGTAAGCCTAATTTACAATTTCTGCTTCAGCCAAGATTGGAGAGCAATCATAATCTTTTTACAATGAGATTTCCTAAAGAATTAATTACCATTTGGGGTTTCAACCTATTGGCTCTGCTGTAAGCCATTAGCACTCAGCTGGTCATTAAACATTAGGAAACGTATTTGGCCTTTTTTGTGATTCCCCAAGCATCTGTTTAATTGAGTGCATGCACATGTATTGTTTGTAACTGCACAAAGGCAGTCAAAGACTGGAATCCAGTTTCACGATGCCTTCTTCCACCACCGCTGAGAATTTAGTCGAATCTCTTCCTAAAGGAAATCACCAAATGTATAGTGTCTTGTGGTATTCAGCAACTAAAGATGTGAAAGTGTGTGTGTGTGTGTGTGTGTGTGTGTGTGTGGTGTAGCATCTGGCATGACTCAATCTATTGCTATAAGCTGTCTTAGGTTGATAAGTTATAACTTGCATGGTCTTAATTTATGTTTGCAAACTCAGAAATATTCACTGCAAATATCCTATGGAGAATGTATGTTGAAATGAAGGATCCTTGGTCCTCTCTGAGCTTGGTTGTTTTCTTGCAGACATTTCATGACCAAAATCTAGTAATATCATCAGTGCTAGAAGGGAGTAGAGTTTGTGGAGTGAAGGGGAGGAGGAGGAGAAAAGGGGGAGAGAGGAGGAGGACTGTGGGCTCCTTGGTGCTCTCTGAGTTTGCAAACATTTCATTACCCAACTAGGTAACATAATCAGTGCTAGAAGGGAGCAGGGCAGTGTGGGATTCAGCCGGTTCGCACCACTTCAGCAGAACCAGTAGCTAATGGACTTCCGGAAATGGCATCCACACAGAGAACTGGTTGTTCACTTATTTGAATCTCACCACTGGAGCAGGGTTTGTGGAGTGAAGTGGTGGGAGAAGGGGGATGGAGGAGGATGACTGTGGGGTCCTTGGTGCAGACATTTCATTACCAACTAGGTAACATCGTTAGTTCTAAGTCTTCTTAACATTTTCACTCAGTTACTGGAAGTGATTTCTGTCCCTGTGGAGGGCACCTGCAGAAATCCACCAGCTACTGAAATTGCTTTGTTGAGGAGAACAATGCTGCCTCATTGCTTTGAGAAGTTGAACAATTGTGTTCACTTTGTTCCATAAATCCTTTTCTCAAGGCCAGCTACCTCCCCAGAAATGAACTGTCTAATAACTAGTGTTAGCAATAAAAGCTGTGTTTTCTCACAGGAAAGGTCCAAACCATCCCTAAACCATCTAAAAGCTATAATGCTAAAATGATCTCTCCCCAAGTATGACCAGTTTTGCACAACCCATATCATTTTGACACCTTTAAGCTCTTACCCTAATATTTCAATGTGGCGATTGGCTAGTCACCACTCACCCTTGTTTGAAATAAAGTCCAATATTCAGATTCTCGGCCCTTTCCATTCTCTCTGTGCTCTTTTTCACTCATATGATGAGAAACCCAGACTCGGCCTAAGCTTGGAGGACTACAGAAGCCATATCTGATAAACATCCCATGTGATTCTCAAGTCACTGAGACTCGAAAGAGAAAGTAAAATATTTTGCTTCATTGTGTTTTCAGCCAGGAACTGGAACAGCCTTGGAAAATGGATGCCTTTAAAACTCAGAAGAGTTTTTAATAAACTGTGAACTTTGAAATCTGTATTGAAGAGAGTGAGATGGGCAACCAGAATGTAGCCCAACTTCTGCCAAATGCTCATTGACAGCTGTACCAAGAGTTTCGCCAAGGAAAAGGTAAGCACAAAAGTACAAAATATGGGGGGTTATGGTCTTCAAAGCACATCCACAGGATGAAAAAAAAATGCCATCAGATATCTAGCTAGGCCAATACAGCAGATCACGGCAGACACTTTCTTCCTGTGCCTAAGGCATTCTGTGTCTCCAAGGAACAGAATTTAATGGTCTGCTGTAATGTTTTCCATTGCAGTTAATTTTTTATACAGCCTATCCTCTTCTGGATAGTGACAGCTGTTCAAATGTAAGTAACTTTTGCTTTCTCACATTATCAAGTGCTGAAGGACTAAAGGACACGAGATGGAGAAAGGCTGCAAGAGAAGGACGTTTTGTTCCTTGTGTTGGTATGGCTTCTGAGACAGAACTTTCCAAAGTCTGCACTGGGTGAAAAACAAGCAGGGAGAAGGTGTGATTTCAATTTTGTCCTTTTACTCATGATTCTTATTCTTATTCTCTAATAAGATATGGCAAGGTTCCTCAGACTAAATTCATAGATCCCAATTGGCACAACTCATTGTGAATGAAATATAGCATTTTTTAAAGCCTTTTGACCCCTAACCTGACATGACACAGAAGGAGGAGGAGGAGGAGGAGGAGGAGGAGGAGGAGAGGGAGAAGGAAAAGTATTTATTTATTTATTTATTTATTTATTTATTTATTTATTTATTTATTTATTTATTTATTTATTTATTTATTTAATAATATTTATATACCGCCCTTCTCCCGAAGGACTCAGGGCGGTGAACAGGGCAAGAATAAAAATACAAAGTTACAAAAATTAAAAAAGGATTAAATATATGCCCACTAAAAACAGTAAATACAATATTAAAACACCAATAAAAACAACAATAACAAACCCCACCAATCCCCCATCAGGCCAGGCCGGCTTGTTCGAATAAAAATGTTTTTAGATCGCGACGAAAGGAGCGAAGATCGCGCACCATCTGGAGCTCAACCAGTAACTGATTCCATAGCTCCGGGGCGCCCACAGAGAAGGATCTCCCCCTGGGGGCCACCAATCGACATTCTCTGACCGGTGGCACCCTGAGGAGACCCTCTCTGTGGGAGCGCACAGGGCGAAGGGAAGTTGATGCCGGCAGCAGGTGTTCCCTAAGGTACTCCGGACCCCTGCCATGTAGGGCCTTAAACACAAGTACATGCCAGATGCTTGATTCTTAAAATTGCTAGTCATGTCATACTCCCTTGAGATGAAAAGAGTTTCGGCCAGTTAATCATTGGTTGCTGGATAAATAATAGCAAGGGTGAGTTGAAGGCATTTGGCTTCTCAAAGGAAGTGATAGAATTATATTGCCCCTTTTCTGTCTCTCCGCTGTGCTCCTGTTGCAACTATTGCTCATAAGTGAGAGAGATTCTACCTCTCCATTTGCTAACATTGCAGCTTGTCTTTTAGAAGCTTGCCTCAACATGATAGTAATGCATTCCACCTTTTTCACCAAATGCAGCTCATGGCAAAGCTGATGCTTAAAAATCAAATGTAGGAGCCAGTTTGGTTTAATGGTTAAGGCACCAGGCTAGAAAGCAGGAGACCATGAGTTCTAATCCCACCTTAGGCACGAAAGCCAGCTGGGTGACATCAGGCCAGTCCCTAGGTCTCAGCCTAACTCACCTCAAAGGGTAGTTGCTGTGGAAAAGAGAAGGAGGATGGTGTGTTGGATATATTCACCACCTTGAGTTATTTATAAGAACAAGGATGGGATATGAGTGGCGTGGTGGCCTAGTGGTGAAAATGCTTGCCTCCCACTCAGAAAGTTGAGAATTCAATCCTAAATAATGGCAGATGTTTCACTTTCCTAGGGTGCCAAAAAAATTGCTGCAAACTCCACGTGGTGTCAGGAAGGGCATCCAGCCAGTAAATGCTCAGCTTCATCCAGTTGCCCCGATTCTACCGTGAATTAAGGTATTGCAGGGTCATAAAAGGGGGGGGTTAACAAGGGTGGAATAAGTAAATAAAGTAATAAAAGAAGGAGTGAGGGTAGACAACGGAGATGAAGAAACAGAAAAGGGAGTAGAAAAATATCACTCAGGTAGTTCAGCAAAATCATAAATGTTGGAAGGGAAGGTGGTAATGATATACAGTACTCTGGTTTTTCTTTATACGGAAGGAAGAACATATTCAGATTAATGACGAGCCGGGCATTCTCAAGAGGACCAACTCAATTCCAGCCCTTGTCACAAATGGAATGAGCTTGATGGTTTGCAGTGAGCAGTTGTGCGTGACAGCTCGCCTGGTCTGCCCGGCTGCTCAGTGCAGAAAAATCAAGATTGTTCCATGTAGAACAAAGTTAATCTCATTTGATGAAAAATAATGCAGTGCACAGTTCTCTTGGGCCAGCTGGGGAAGGAGCAGGAAGGCCAAAGATGGAGAAGATGGTTGATTGCAAGATATAAAAAAAGCAAAACTCTGAACACGGATTCCATCTACCTGGCTTACGGAGAGGCCACTGCCGTAACTATTTTGGGATTTGCCTTCCCCTCTTTTATTAACCACCAGTTCATCATGCCACATTTCAGGGAAGAGGACGTATTGCAGTTCAAGCCTTTTCTTCCCCTCTCCTCCTCTGACCAGGCTGCTAGTGAGTTCCACAGGGGTTTAGGTGGTCACCTCTGAATCCCAGACCGATTCACCCTGGATGATTACAGCTGATTGACTTTTTCTTCCCTTTTTGGCTGGTGTGTTTGGGATGGTGGAACATCCATCTTTCTTAATGGCAGCTTGGTATGCCCAGTATAAGGTCAATGGTGGCTCAGTGGGTTAGGACGCTGAGCTTGGCGATCAGAAGGTTGGCAGTTTGGTGGGTTGAATCCCAAGTGCTGCATAGCAGAGTGAGCGCCTGTTACTCGTTTTATTATTCAAACTAGGTAACATCATCAGTTATGATGACGTTACCTAGTTTGGGTAATGAAATGCCTGTAAGAAAACAACCAAGCTCAGAGAGCACCAAGGACCCCTTGCTTGTTATATTCCTCCCATTCGTATCTTAATTCATGCCATAATGATCCATTATTCATTTCACTGCAAAGATGCAGCTATTTCTCAACTATTGTCTGCCTGTTGCTAGGCATGATCATATTTGGAAGAAAGGCACCCCTGCTAAGCTTCACAGGATAAATTTGCCTTATTATGCTGGTTTTTGCTATTCATACCCATTTATTAAGTTCCCAACCTAACATGGCAGAGCTCAAATTCTTACTGAAACCTATTGAGTTGCTACTAACGGTTTTCCATTTGTCCTTTCCCTGGAGATGAAGTAGCTTCACTCACTGCTGGCACAGCCCAAATTCATGAACACATATTTAATGATGATGAGTCCTATTTCCCTTTTCAAATACTTGGAACACTTTGCCACAGCTAGAACTCCAGTAATACATTAATCAGAGATTATTTATGGCAAGGCTCACAAATGTCCCCAGATGATTTCTATAATTTTAAGTACAATATGCAGAAGAGTTATACACCATTTAGGCAATTACCAGTTACACGGATGTACCAAGCAACAAACCTTTCATCCTATCCACTTACTATTATGTGATTAAAAAAAAAAATCAAAGAGCACAATGTTAGCCTTAATAATACTTCTGAACAGGGGTACGCTATATTAGAAATATTAAAGTATTTTTGGCACCCTCCACATGTGTTATTCAAGTTAGTTCAAGACAGGAACAATGAACCGTAACAGTCTTTCTTATGCATTCCTTTTTTTTTTCAAAGTGGCTTTTTAAAAAAAATCCCTCTTATGCCTTGTAATTAATTAGCCAACTTGGGAAATCTACCACAGGAATAAATGCAGTTCAAACAGTCTTCCCAGCTAGATCGCATTTGGTTGGAAATCTTTTCTGAAGACTATTAAAACATGTATGAGAAACTACCAATTATTTAGACCAGTGGAAGTTTCTTATTGGAAAGAAAGGGCAAGAGAATTATCACGCAATAATAGTAATTTAAAAATGGAATAAATTACCTAGGGCATAAACATATTTATTCCAAAATGGTAGGCATAGATTTAGCCTCTAATAGGTCAATCAATAGCCTTCAGTATCCATTTAGGAGCTGATTCCAAACTGGGTCCCCAAAGGTTCTTTTTCAAAAGGCAACTGGTCTTGTTTTTTTTCTTGAAAATGGTTCACTTTTCATCCAAGAAGTTTCTTTAGTTCCTGGTTCTCTTTTGGATAAGAAGTGAAACATCTTCAAGGAAAAGCAAAGTCCAGTTGCCTTTTGAAAAAGCACCTTTGGGACAGTCATGCCTTGGATGACTGAGAATCTCCAGAGACATTCCAAACTGGAGGGAAAACAAAACCCCTTATTTTCAGGAACAATATTCAAATGACCTTGGGCTACATAGAGAGAGAGAGAGAGCAAAACAGACAGAGGCAGAGACAGACAGACAGACAGACAGACAGATACACACACACACACACACACACACACACACACACACAAAGAGTATCCAGTATTAATTGTTAATAGGATATGGCCAGTTTAAGAAAAACTTTATTTTAAGCCCCAGTTTTTGGATCAAATCTCACATAACCAAAATAGGTTAATCTGATCCAGGTTTTCAAATTCATCCAGAAAACAAAATCCTGCACATGGGTTGAAGTGTCCAAATCAGTTGGGAGATTTGCAGTTCAGTCAGCTGATCTGAACGACTTTACAATTTTGAGTAAGAAAATCAGTTTAGAAATTCACCTCCCAATCCAATTTTAAATGACATCTAATTGCAGCTAATTATATGCAGCCCTATTTGCAATATTTTATAGGGCAATGATAAAACTCCAAAATCAGTTGCAATTTATTTGACACTGAGCTAGCAAGACCCCAAGCAAACAACTTTGGATCAATATGTAGAACATCCTTTGATATATTCGTGCAACCCCCCCCCCCCATTACTTACAAACAAAGTATGTAAGCTTGCAAATGCCCAACCTGGTTCACCCTTTTTTTCCCCCATTGTCAATCATACGTCTTGCCTTGCATCTTTGTAATTACTTCATCAAAGGCAACAGAATCTGTGACCGGATAAGCTGAGAAATAGGAATGTTGGCCAAATGGAAAACTTTTTCTCTACATTTCTTACCTTCGTTGAGGCTAGAAAGGCAGACATCACAAAAGCAGCTTATTGCCCCTCAGAATTTTAAGTGATGATGAAGAAGAAGAAGAAGAGGAATATATTCTTCTCTTAGTAATGCAGAATCTCAGAAGTCACAGCCAATGATTAGAAATGTGCAAGAAATCAAAAGCCAAGGAAGTTGAAAGGCAGAGAATTGAATGAGATAGATAAGTAAAAGGGATGCTTTCAAGATTCCCTTGCTGTAATACTCTTCAAAACATGAGGGGGGCAATGAGATCACTGCTTCAGAATCCCAAGCATGCAGGTTTCCATTTTAAGACACACACACACACACACACACGTAGCTATGTTCAATTGAAAATAGAAGGCATTGTGTATCTTGTTAGAGGGGAGGGAGAATAACACTGAAATGTACTGGAATGTATTCACAAGTGGCCTATTATTATGTTATGACCATGAGTCATTGCAAAAGAAGAAGGGTCAACCTCTTTTCCAAAGCACCCGAAGGCAGAACAAGAAACAATGAATGGAAACTAATCAAGGAGAGATCCAATCTAGAAATAAGGAGAAATTTCCTGACAGTGAGAACAATTGGTCAGTGGGACAGCCTGCCTCCAGAAGTTGTGGGTGTTCCATTGCTGGAGGTTTTCCAGAAGACACTGGACAACCATTTGTCTGGAATGACAAATGAGCAGAAGGCTGGAGTAGAAGACCTCCAAGGTCCCTTCCAACTGTTATTCTGTATTCTGTAATCTGACCCCTCGAACTCCCATGGACCCTCATCTCTTTGTTCCCAAGGGAAGGCAAGCAGTCTGGGAAGATTCTTGTATTATAGGTAGAATACAACAAAGTAGTCAACTTGAACCTTTCATGTGTGGATTAGATGCTTGTGCCTAACACCACCATACTTAAGCCCACTTCAAGTCTTGTGGAGGAAAAAAAAGGAGATCTTTTGAACTGAATTCAGATAGGCCTAGTGTAGGAGGTGACCAGGCTGAGCCCAAGGGTGTGCCATCAGTCTTGAGTCCCTTTACACCCACAAGAGATTTAAGTCCAGCCCACCTTGAATTTCATTCTCTTATCTACCACCAATTTGCTTTGTCTGTTAGTAGTTCAGTTTCTTGCAGAGATCCAAAGCTTGCAGTAAATGTTTATACTCATTTGAACTGCCTTGACCTTCTGATTTCCCCTGTGCTTGACACCTAGTATTCCTAGGAGCCATAGCTAAGCCTGATCAGACCACTTGATAATAAAAAGCCCCAAATAGTGTCGGAATGTTCCCTTGATCAATAGAAAGCGATGCCAACCCAAGTAGTAAGACCAATTCCAACTTGCAAAAATTTAGATGACAGCTGATAGAAATCCAGAAACCTATAACTCTTTGTTGTCATCTAGTGGCAACAGGATTTTGGCAGTGCAGATGCGGTAGCCCTAAGAATGGGTAGAAATACAGTCCAAAGTTGGGTCTGCAAGAGTCCCTAAATTTATTCTTAATAACAGAGTAACTAGTTGACAGTTTTATTTTATTTTAGTGACATTACCAGTAATTGTGTTTAGTTAGTGATGCACTCAGGGATATTAGCATGCTAAGGGAATTAGCAGTTTAAGCAAATACAGCTCGTAATGAGGGAAGAGGGGCTACAGCATCATAATTTGATGACATTATTCAGATATGCCCTAAAACATAAATATTTGCACAGTCAATGGAACGTCTCTGATCAAAGTTTTGACATATGTTGCTGGCATTTTGCATCAAGACATCATTAAATCACATGTCTGATTATTCCCCCCCATCCTTTGATCTCCAAATTCCCAGGATTTAAATTAGTGCTTCACAAACAAGTGTCTTAAAAAAAAAATAAGAAAACCTACGTGATGGCCCATTTTCCACTTCAAGATAGTTACAGTTTCCATTTAAAGTGAAAGAAAAACTTCAAATTACAACACCAGCGCCCGTAAAGAGGGCTGTGGAAATCTTGTGTAAACTTAGCAGGTTTTATAATGTGTTTTCTTTACATCTGGCACAAAACAAGACAATAAGGTAAAGGTAAAGGTTCCCCCGCACATGCGTGCTAGTCGTTTCCGACTCTAGGGGCCGGTGCTCATCTCCGTTTCAAAGCCAAAGAGCCAGTGCTTGTCCGAGGACGTCTCCGTGGTCATGTGGCCGGCATGACTAGACGCCAAAGGCACACGGAACGCTGTTACCTTCCCACCGTAATGGTCCCTATTTTTCTACTTGCATTTTCACGTGCTTTCGAACTGCTAGGTTGGCAGAAGCTGGGACGAGTAACAGGCGCTCACTCTGCTACAAGACAATAGCAACTTTCAATTAGACAGAAAGGATTTCAGTTATCAGTGAGGATGGTGACAATGTAGGTAGCAATTCCTCAGTGGATAATGGAAATACCTACAGTCAACCTTCTAGTATCAAATTAATCACAGGAGCGTATTGGGAAATTGTGTCCATAATAATGATATCGGCAAGCAGAGGTCCATAATTTTTAGCTACACCTTGTCCTATGATAGACATGAAGAAACTCCATCCTTCAAACATTCCAACTGGTTCATCTAATTCATGAAATGATTTAAATATTTCAATAGAATTTTCTAAATGTATATAATTTGAAGGGTGATCCAGATGAAATCATTTTGATGAAATGTTTTAATGGAACACCATTTTGAATGGGATCAATAATTTGAATCAGACTAGAGGTGATTTGCTTGCTGCTAATTATACCTTCCACATTTCATACATGGCAATTCTCTATTTACTAAGTATTTCTCCAACTAACATCATCTAAACCATTAAAAGCATGCAAACCCTTCTATTTCATACAATACTCTATGCATCTAATGGAAATATTGCAACCTATGCAATAAAAAGAGCATAATTTCAGAATCAGTTATAGCCACTCTGAGATGGAAAAAAAAATGGTGGAATGGTTTGGCTTGTCTGAAGGAAAGATTAAATAATTTTAACTTAATATTTAGATAATAATGCATTCAGGAGATTTACTGTACCAGCTCTATTGTTGGAATCCCAGCTCACAGATTATAGACAAATAAATCCTCGGTGTGGTCGAGGTCAAAACATTCATTCTCCATTTTATAGAAATCTTTAACCTTTGGACAACAATTTCATTAACTCTGGTGCCATTGTGCAAGTATGTTGCTGCATTCCCGCCCTTTCCTTCCATGTATCATAATACACATAATAAATAATATTTGGGTATCTCTATCCGAGCCATTTATCTGCTCTTGGACAGTATCTTCTATTTTTCCTTGAACTCCTTGACACCATTGGTGATTTTGTTGTTGTGCTGTGTTTCTTTCGTTCTTTTTCTTCTTCTTTTAAAAAAAAAAATCCTCTTCTGCTCTGTGATAATTTCGGCTGACCAGAGCCATCTCTTTGATGAACAGCAACCTTGTTGTCAGCCAGCTGAAAGGAGACTCACTTGAGATGTGGGACGTCTGAAGAATTGTGTGCTGTTAACTTAAGGCCTGACGACAATCCAGTACTGAGCATGATTGCAACAATATAATTCACTCTAGCCTGTCTTTGTGATGCATGGATGTGGTCTGTAGGTCTTTTAAACATTGCAGTTCATGGATTTTGTATGGCACCAAAGCAGAAACATTTAAGGCTAATATACGCTTTGGGATGCTTAACTGTTTCCATTTCATACTTGCTCAGAAGTCAAAGTTTGTCTACCATAACTTTTGCCACCTTCTTCAAAGCATCAGGGGTCTTTCTCTTCAGAACAAAGTTGATTTATTGCCCATTGGAGTCTACTGTACCAACAGCCTATTTTACAACCCAGTGCAAAGCTTTGAAGATCCAATCAATTTTCCATGATGCTGACACCCCTACAATTTACACCCGTGAGTCAGAGCAAAGGTGAAAAAAAATGAACTGGAGCTATACAGAACAGAATAGAACAGAACAGAACACTTTATGGGCTACGTGTGATAGTCACGCAAGGAATTTGTCTCCAGTGTATAAGCTTTCAGTGTACATGCAAAACAACAAAGTAATAATAATCATAATATCAAAGTAATAATAATCACAATAATGATACTAATAAGGGAAGGTAGTGGAACAGATGAGAAGGATCAAAGTAATATAGCCATACTACATGGGTAAACATCTCACTAAGCTATGGTTTGCTTTAGCATGGCTTATTGAAAATACAACGCAATATACTATGTCACGTTTTATACGTGGCAATGACTGAGTTCTCACAGGCACTCAAGCCAAAGTGTCATATATTATTTTATTTGCAGACCATAGTATTCTGGCGATAGTACATCAGGCATTTCTCTCTTACTAGTATTAAAAAGCAATGTAGCACTTTCCTTCCAAAAGCTACTTTCTTTATGCAGTACTCTAAATATTTGGCTCAATTTGTTTTCATGTGTGCCTGCCTGGCTATGCTCAATGTGTTCAGATGCAAGAGAATCCTGCTGACTTATCCTACCATTCATAGTTGGCTCACACATACCTATTCGTGGCTATGCTAGCCTGGTTTCAACATCATACTAAGCCATAATTTTGTTTACCATATTTATTGCATAAATGACAATTAACTGACTTCACATTACATCCTAACCCATTATGCATGCCTTATGAACCACAATTCTCTCATTTGCACAATTAATTAAGCCACAAATAGACAGCACTTTAATGCAATGGATGGACTTGGTCAAGGAGTCCAAAACAATGGTCAAGGAGTCCAAAACAATGGCATCCCAATCAACAAAAAGCTGGCTGTTCCTCCTTCTCTCCTTTTCACACCACTGTGGTCTCTGGTCCAGAAGATAGCTGAGAGAAGTTTCAGGCATGGCTGAGGTGGAAATGTCCCTCTACTGCTTGACAGGCTGACATAAGCTGGTGAGATAGGAATGACTTCAGCCTAGGTTCAGATCCAGCTTCTTTTTTTATCATGGACCATGGACTTGTTTGCTCATTATTCTCCTGATTTATTACATCTCTACCATCTTCTCATGGCATTGCATGCAGCCCAATTTCAAGAAATGCTATTTTTTTTTAAATGCCTACTCTGAGGGTATTTCATCCTGCCTAATATGTTAATGTTTCTCCTGACACAGATCAGAATTCCATGACATTATAGTGAAATAAAATCCCAAAGAGTCAGTTTCACACTGCATATTAAATATATGATATACTTTGACCCTCAGCCCCATTTGGGGTCAGATGTGATTGCTTCTAAGTAAACTTGCTTAACATTGTGCTATTTAGATCTGATCTCAGACACTTCTTCTACCAAACTGACTCCAAGCTGGAACGTCTTTTTCCTCCTCCTGGAAAGGCCCCCCTCTCCTTCAGCCATGAATCCACCACATCCAGGCTTATATAGGAATTGGCTCCATCATTTCATAAGTAACATTTTATCTTATCACCAGGGCTGGAAATAAGAACTCCATGCAGCTGATAAATCATCTATGGTTATCTCCTCTGAGATTTCCAGTGAGTGTTATATCATATTCATGACCCAGCTTAAACATCCTGCTGTGTCCCTCATTAGACATTCCTCTCAAGGAAGAATATCCAATAACCTTATGAAAGGGCATATACAGAGAATAATTGCAAACATTTTAGTTCTTCTCCACTAAGACTCTGAGTATTGCTTTTACTGTTTGTAAAACTATTTCTGACCATTTTCCTACCCTACTCTACATTCTACCCAGAGAGTTGAGTCAAGCAAAGAGACAAGAAGAGGAATTCCAGGCTTGCTATCTTCAAGAAGCAGATAAAAATGAACCCACATGAAAAGCCAGTTATGCAAATGCCTGCAATATAAATATACAATAAAATAATGTTCCCTGGTATAAATCTCTGAACGTAAAATGATATGCCTTTCTCCAATTACCTATGCAGAAATAACGCTGGGTTTTTTCTGCTTAAGAAATACTGAGTGAAACAAAGGGAAGGGAGAATAAAAATGGAAGCCAAACCTTGGGACTTGTTTATAGCTAGTACGATGAAAAGAAGGACTGGGGTGACCTGATAGCAGCGTTCCAATATTTGAAGGGATGCCACAATGAAGAAGGGGTCAACCTATTCTCCAAAGCACCTGAAGGCAGGACAAGAAGCAACGGATGAAAGTTAAAATCAAGGTGAGGATCAACCTAGAACTAAGAAGACATTTCCTGACAGAGCAATTAATCAGTGGAACAGCTTGGCTCCAGAGGTGGTGGGTGCTTCATTGCTGGAGGTTTTCAAGAAGAGATTGGATAGCCATTTGTCGGATATGGTATAGGGTCTCCTGCTTGAACAGAGAGTTGAACTAGAAGACCTTTCCAACTCTGTTATACTGTTGCTCTATTATGTAAAAGCAGTTTACTTTTTCTGTCACATTTGATCCAAGTTCCTGCAAAACAGTTGTATTGCTAGAAGCTGTGGTTTTACAAATCAGCATGGTTGGGATTACAAAGCACATTAGACACAACATTAGTCTAATGCCCAGAATCCTGACTGGTATGATGACAAAACCACAACTGGTTAGATATTTACTATATGCTAAGCTATCAACCATGTCTTTACAATAGCTTTCCACAAGACATTCAAAACAAACAACGTAATGGGTTAGCATACAATGTGCAAAAACTAATTTACTGTTGATTGCACCATCATCTCGTTTCCTCCACTCCTCTTTTCCCACAATAGCCATTGGCCAAGGAATGGTGAGTTTCAGGGATATTGAAAAGCCAAGGTGGCATCTACATCTGTGGCATCAAAGTCCTACTTTCTTTTACAAGCATCTATTGTTCCACATGTCAAGTCTTTGATTGCCCAGTGGTTATCTTGACTTCTCCCTCCTCTACCTCCAACTGTATGCCCAAAGTCATATTCACACTGTTACAGGGATTCTGCAAGTAACACAATATTAAGGCCAGTTTGTCCAGAAACATCCAGACATTGCCTAAGGGAAGGAAGGAAGGAAGGAAGGAAGGAAGGAAGGAAGGAAGGAAGGAAGGAAGGAAGGAAGGAAGGAAGGAAGGAAGGATTATGTGAACTTTTTCTGGTTTGGTACAAACCATCATCCCCAACTCCCTAACTTCCAACCAAAATCTACTTGATGATGAATGGGGGGGGGGAATAATCCTTTCTCAGAATTTTCCAAACATCCTGTTTATAACCAAGTTCTCACCATCCCACCGAATCACAAAAAAAATCTAGTCTGGAAATGTCTCCGGGCTTTGTTCTCTTCATAGTGGAAGTCTTATGTCATTTGTGGAAAAGAAAAAGTGACTGTAGGACAACTTTTTAAAAAATCAGTAGTTGAATTTTGTCTCTAAATTATTCACTAAGCAGGAGTCTGTGAAGGAAACTGTCAGGTAGACTCGTTCCTTGCAGACAGCACCAGTGAAACAGTGGGAGGAATAGCATACAGATCAGTTGAATTGGATGAAATCCATGAAAACCAGCCAATTAAATATAGACGTGAGAAGGAAAATAGACAAAAAAGGCTTTTGATTGTAAAGCAGCACACACACACACACACACACACACACACATATATATATATATATGATCAGATGGAGAAACTCATTTTCCAGGAAGTATTTTCTTCTTAGAAACAGAATCTGGCTTGTCATATCTCATGATGGTTTGGGTCTATCAGTTAAGGTGTTGGACAAGTAGAGTGAGAAAATAATTCTTACATTTGATACTGTCACACTGAAAAAAATTCAGATCACTTTTTCCGCTGCGAGATTGTGATAGATTTCATTGAATGTGCTTTTACTGGTCAATGGCCAAAATTAAGTTCCTGTCTGTTTGGTAGAGTTTCAGCTCATGCTCAACATGATTTTCTAATGCAAGATTTGTAATTGAAATCAATATAAACTTTATCTTTCACCTGAATGGTTGGGTGGTTGGTTTTCAGAAGAGTGGAACCTAGCATAATAAGCAATAGCTACTCTAATGGAAGGGACGCGGGGGCTCAGTGGGTTAGGACACTGAGCTTGTCGATCAGAACGTCGGCAGTTTGGCGGGTTGAATCCCGAGTGCCGCATAGCAGAGTGAGCGACTGTTACTTGTCCCAGCTTCTGCCAACCTAGCAGTTCAAAAGCACGTAAAAATGCAAGTAGAAAAATAGGGACCACTACGGTGGGAAGGTAACAGCGTTCCGTGCGCCTTTGGCATCTAGTCATGCTGATCAGATGACCACGGAGACGTCCTCGGACAAGCGCTGGCTCTTCGGCTTTGAAATGGAGATGAGCACCGGCCCCTACAGTCGGAAACGACTAGCACGCATGTGCGGGGGAACCTTTACCTTTACTCTAATGGAAAGCTATTCAATCCTTTGGTGAATGTCCAGTTTTTAGCTAAATAGTGTCTGATTCACTGAGATAACCTGGACAAGATGCTGCAGTTTTCCTGGCAAGTGGTTTGCCATTGCTTCTTTCCTAGGACAAAGAGAAAGTGACTGGCCCATGGTCACACAGTCTAGTCCTACCTTAGACTTTGTACCTAAGGTGGAACTAGAACTCATGGTTCCTGCTTTCTAGCCTGATGCCTTAACCCCCACACCAAACTGGCTGTGTTAATATCATTCTAGAACATTGGATATAGTGGACAGAATGGTAGAGAATATTGTGTGGTGTTCTCTTTTCCCAGCACAAGCCGAACTTTTGAAAGAAATCATCTCACTTGTGAGTTGGAATCGACCCCCTAGTTGAATAATAAAACTGCAAAAAGCTAGCTTCCTCATTTTTTCTCCACTGCAGCAGCGATCAAATGGATTTGATTTCTGGGGAGAATGGCAGAAGTGCACTGTCTCCTTCTGTGATATTGAAATAAAGCATTGGCAAGAAAGAAGGCTGATTTTTCCCAGCTGTTTTGGTCTTGGTGAGTTAGTGTCCTTGTTCATTGATTTCTGTTGGTATGGATTGCTTCTAGTTACAGTTCCATAAACAACATTTCCACCTCATAACTTTGGGGTTAACAGCCCTTCTCACCACTAATTTTTTTGGGGGGATTTATCTGACAGGTCAGCCAACCTTTCCTCTATTTTCTTTTCCTTTCCCCTGCTCACACATGCTATGTCCTTCTTGAGCATGGCAGAGAAGAAAAGGATGCCAATCAACCCTTTGCTGATACTATCATTAGCAGGGTTATAAATAAATGTTTTAGAATGCAAAAGAAACGTTTCAAGAAAGATTCAGAAGTTGGGGCTCTGGACATATTGGATGAATGGCTGCAGTATTTGTAACAATAGATGGGCATCATTATAAATACAACCCATGTCAGTTATATCCACATATTATCCTGTTACGGCTATTCTGTGATGTTCTTGCACGGAATAGGAACATCCTTTTTTGAAATCCACTATAAATTGTTACCTGTTCCTGTATGCAGCCAACATCATTTCTCCTAATAGGCGCTTTTGTCTTCCTGTGCAGCAAATCTCACATAATGAATATTTCTATTGATTTTTCTGCTTTGTTTCCAATCTGAATAGATAATTCTGGGGAGCTTTCCCAGAGATACACAGTTTATATATGTCACTTTTCTAAATAAGCATTCCTTTACTTACAGAAACCATTTTTCCCGTAATTTACTGTGCCATCAGAAAGTCCTTATTGGTATATTGTTGTACTTCATACATAAAGATGCATTTATATCCTAATTTTGAAGTTAGATTCATGGTATCTCATGTTCCCTCCCCCACATGTAAACTGACCGCTCTGCTTCCTCAGATGCTGCACGTGCAGATACAGTATAGCTTAACCCATATATGCCTCTACACAACAGGTTTGTGTCCAGAAACAGATTTATAAGTGCAGTATGATATGACTACTTGTGAAATACTGCATATCAAGAAGCCCAGATTAGTAAGAACTGGCACCATCAGTTGCGATCCGAAGCAGAGAAAGATTTGTGGAAAGAGTGCCATGAGGAAAATGTTTAACCAAGTGCGAGTAACGTAAGAGTCATGCCGTAAGGTCTTTTACGGACCTAGGTTCGTACATTTCCTCATGGTATAGTTTGGCTAAATCATGTTTTACTGAATAATTGGCTGGGTTTACACTATAGATGAGCGATGGGCCATGGCAAAACAGATGCAAGGAATGGATTTCTACAAAACCCGCCAAGCCCTAAAGAGCTGGTCAAAGGCACTCAGTTTGAGCTCCTGCTCAAAAAGCAGGTGTCAATTGTGAACAAACAGGCCTTTGCATGGATCAATAACAGAATAATAGATTTGGAAGGGACCTTGGAGGTCATCTAATGATCCAACCCTCTACACAAGCAGCAGACCCTGTGCCATTCCAGACAAGTGGCTATGCAGTCTCTTCTTAAAAGCCTCAATGATGGAGCACCCACAACATTTGAAAGCAAGCCCGTCTTGGTGTGTTTTAGCCCCCAGCCCCCTAATCATGTTTGCTGCTCTTCCTGCACTCTTTCCAGAATCTTTACCTCTGATACACATCTCTACATCCGACCTTACAAAGACTAAACACTGCAACAGCAACTGAAGTTGATGCCAGATTCCAGCACTAGGGCTTGGATGCATTGCAAAATGGTGTCTCATCTCTCAAATAAATTCCCTTTGGATAGATGCAGGGTAACAACATGTGCTGTACAGCATCCTGACAGGTATTGATTCCACAGGAGATATTGTTGGCCTTTTAAAATAAAATATGCCTTAACTTGATCATGAAAGGTTAAAGTCTATTGTGGCAATTAATTTATGACTGTTACCTCAGTTTCTGCAAAGTATGTTGGTAGGATAATTTACTGGATTCCCAATAGATAAATTATGTCATTTTCAGCTCAGAAAATATAACTGCAGCTTATATATAAGAGCGTGCAGTTGTTCTTCCTGAATCACAAGAGTTCTGGCAGGACAAGGTGGAAAAGATAGATTTCACAGATTAAGAATAGAGCTACTTTCTTTAGCAGTGCCAGGAAACGTTTATCGGGGGGTTTTCTCCTGATTTTTTTATTTTTATTTTTATTTTTATTTTTATTTTAATCCCATTTATATCCCGCCCTTCTCCGAAGACTCAGGGCGGCTTACAATTTAAGCACAAACCAATGTGCTTAGCAATAGCCTTCATTCTATGTATATGCCTGCTTATTAGGGCTTTTGCCCCCCCCCAGCGGCATTATTACAAAGTCAGCTTAATTGCCCCCAACAATCTGGGTCCTCATTTTACCTACCTCGGAAGGATGGAAGGCTGAGTCAACCTTGAGCCTGGTGGGACGCGAACCTGCACTAATTGCAGGCAGCTGGTGTTACTTAAGGAGGCCCTAGCCCACTGCTCCACCAAGGCTCCACTTTTTAAAAAAGCATTATGATTAATCCACTGTATGAAACATTTGATTTTTATTTTGAATGCCAGTTCCTAGAAAGGGACACTGACGGGGTCCAGTGCCTGAGCTCAAAATTTTAAATAACTTATTTAACCATAAGGTTTCACCACTTGGGTTTCTTCGCAATAGGGTGTATTACAAATCCCATCATTGCTGGTTATCGGCTATGCTAGTTGCCATGGGGCAGCAGCAGTTCTTGTTCAAAATGTCCACCAGGAACAAGATTTAGATACGTTGCCACAAAATATGCCAACAAATATGCAGGCATTGAAAACGTCAATTACATCCAGTTCACAAAGCAACTGATAGCTTTGCTACCACTGGAAATGCAGATTTGGAGGAAATAATATATAAAGGGCCCCTTTTTGCATTCCTCTGTCCTCTGAGAAGTTTGTCTGATAAAAAGTCTCCAAATGTTTAATCAAAATTAACTCTCTTGCAAGAGCAGTTTCAACACCTAGGGAAACTATTCATATTTGTCTTATAATGTAATAGCTTCTCTGCTAGAAGTACTTTTCACATCTGATCCGATAGATCTTACTTACCATCTTGAAGCAATGCAAAGATTTCCAAAAAGTTTACAATGTTGTAAAGCAGCAGTTTGTATCAGTTGGAAGGAAGGAAGGAAGGAAGGAAGGAAGGAAGGAAGGAAGGAAGGAAGGAAGGAAGGATCATAGTGAAGAATGAGGAAGGAGGGAAGGAAGGAATTCTATAAACCAAATAATACAAAAGAGATAAAATAGCTTTGCAAACCAGTTCCAGTCTTGTTGATAACTGGATGTGCCTTGCAAAGTTATTTTTCCAAAGAAATAAAATCATATTTGAGATGCTCTCCCATCTTTACCTAAGACCTTTTATATTCGTTATGTGCACCATATACTATATAGCTGAGGTTTCACAGGGAGAAAAAACAGGTTTGGCTATGTATGATTTTAGAATAAGAATGTTCCAGTCCTTGACTAAATATGGTAAATTCAAAGTAGATTGATATCCATCCATCTATTCACTGGCTTTCAGAATGTCTAAAAATATTCCATGTCAACAAATCATTAAAAATGCAATTGAAGTGTAGTTGTGCAAAATAAAATGTCATTTTTATTCCAGCAAAGAATTTATCACTCAGCATAATTCAGTCATAAATATGCCACTGCCAAGTATTCCTTAACTTAATGTAGTACACCGAACTTTATCGCATTCGTTGATTTTCTACTTACAACAATCAGGTTTTAATATAAGCTGATTGAAGCAACATGGCAAATTCATTGGGGCCCTTAAAAGCTTTTATAGTGCCACACTAAAAAGTATATGAAAGAGGAAAGGAGGATTTTGTATAGCCCTAGATCGGGGATCTTAATAAAATGTAGAAACAGTGCATAAAGAGACAGAGGGTTCTCTTGGCTTTGAAATAAATTAAATGTAGGACAATATAGCTGCCAAATGGTATAGACTCATAGACTCAGATGAACTACCCACTCAGTAAATAACAGCCTAATCAAGGAAACATCAAGAAGACTCCCACAAGCACTGACAGGGCTAGCCACCTGTATACAAGCAAAAGAGCAAACCCACTCACTTCTAGCACTGATGTTGTTACCTTAGTTGGGTAATAAAATGTCTGCAAGAAAACAAATAAATGCAGAGAGCACTAAGGACCTCACAGTTTAACCCCGAACAACAAATATTTTCTTTTACTGACATAGACTCTCTCTATATTGTCCACCTACATCATATATTATGCTTGGAGCATGGGCTCACACATTGTGCTAAGCTACAGTATGTTTACTGATGGGTTGGTTATCCATACAACTCGCAAGACCACAACACTACAGACCACATTCTGGTTTACCATTATTGGATGAATGCAACTTCAATTACCACGAGGTCTCATTAAAAGCAGTACAGTGCCATGTCAAGCTGAAGTCCTACTGACTTCAATACAATGTGCTTTTGTATTTTCAAGAAAGTAACCTTTAAGCATGTGAAGAAGTAGTAAAGAGAAATGCTGGAAAAAGCAGCTACATCTACACCCTCTTCATTTCTCTAAGATCTTTCTGGCTTTAACAAATCTAGGCTGGAAATGAAGGATGTCAAAATCTGGTGAGTGTGACATCACAATGCAAGCACTGCCACTTTACTACATGCATGCAACATTAAACATGTACAAAAGGGTTTGTAACATCATACCCACTATGCTGCAGACTTTGATCCTTTCCTAACGAACACCACTGCCAGAGGTATTCTGCAAAAAATAAAAGGAATGACAGACACAGAAACCAATGTTCTAACCAACGCTTCTCTTTCCTTCTTGCTGCTATCCTGAAAACATCCATTACTTCTTACCTCTGTCAATTTCCCATCCATTTCCACCACACTCTATTTATTTGGGAGAGAGGCATCCAGGGGACCACATTATAAAACCTCACACTTAATCTAAGCTGTGGATTTCTACAACTTCCTATTTTGGAACCATCCCTGTGAGTTACAGAAATTTTGTCAAATAGATTAGGCGAGCCATATCTCTGAGAAGGAGACAGTGGCATTTCATTTCTTAAGATAATAGCAGAGTCCTGGCTGCCATAAGATTGATGGTGGGAAAAGGCTTTGAGTGATTTTTGTTGTCATCTGCCTTTGTTTTTTTCCCCCCTGGAAGTTTATTTGACATAGAGAATGGGCCTGAGTTAAAATGAAGCTCCTATTGGTCATGGTAAGGATGGCTGAAACATAGGCTTAATGTAACATGACTAACTAGTGTGGATTACAATCTTTCTAAAAAATGCCACAAAAAGAGATATCGTCAACCACAGCAAAGGAATACATCTTACAAAACCAAGGGAGGCGTCACTCTTTAAAAATATGACATAAGCCAAAGAACAATAGCAAATAAAAAAAATGTGAACTTTGCTGTAATGAGCCCCAAGCAAGCTTGCATGTTTTAATGTTAATTATATTAAAGGCTCTGCCAGGGAAAAAAAAATCCCTACCCTCAATCAATAAAATGTAATTGTTGGGATCAGAAGGAGGGAATCAAGATTGGCTTTTGACCCCAAGATTCTCTCCCTTCCTGGATGTAAAGGACCTACCCGTCTAGGTATCAGAGCTGCAATTTTTTTCCCTTGCCAGCTGAAAAGTGTATAAAAATGTCAACAGATGAATCCATTTTTCTAGTCCTTTATATATCACTACCTAAAAGATATATTTCACTTTAAATAACGCTTCATTTCCGGAGCCAACCAGAAATGAATAATTCCTCTTAAGTAGATTCATTTATTCTTTTGATTAAGGGAAAAAGGGGGGGAGGGAAAGGAAAGCATATTATTTTTCAGGCTACTTAGTCTTGATTGCTACTTTGCACTGTCCTGTCTCAGCATACCCCGCCCCCCGCCGCCGCCTCTCTCTTTGTTTTTAGGTAGCAGAAAGTCATGCCAAGTGAACTTTTGCAGACTTCAGGTTTTGCTGACACAGGAGAAGACCTCCTACTTCCATTCCTTGGCTCTCAACTTTCATTCTGTACCTGTGAGATGCTATTCTATGTAGACTTAGAAATGTCAGGCAGGCCACTTTGGCTTAATGTCAAACCAAGTACACTAGAATCTAGAGGTGAGGCTGTCAGAGGAAGTTGTACATCAGTGGAGAAAAGAAAGGTTTTTCAAGTTTAGGGATAGCAGCTGGTTGGGTTTGATGGGTTGGTTTAGGCTACAGTGGACTTGCAGGCTCAGTGCACACAACCCACCAAAAGCTAAGTGGAAGAAAACCCAGTTGCCAGACCCATGTATTCTGTGGGTGCTCAAAGAAATAAAGCCTGTTATGGCTAAACATGATGGTCTGGTTCACACAGCATCCTAAGAAAATGGCTGAACTCTCAGAACATCCTGAATTACAAATTAGCCAACTCCTCTGTTTTTGCAATCTCTCAGCTTTCCTGAGTCACTTGCACAACATCAACTTCCATTAAGGTATTACAAAATTGCACTTTTCTGTTACGTGTCAGAGGCTGTTTTAATTTTCAATCCCTCTTGGCAGTGCACAGGAAGCGGGTCAGGAAAGGAAAGGACTGGGTAGCACTCCAACCTGCTTACAAGAAATTGGATGGAGATGGATGTGTCAGTCTCCTTTAGCTTGCTGGGGAGGTTGAAATCCTGGCTGCCCGAGGGCTGATGGAATCATCTGAAATTGTGTATGACTGGCACACACAGCTGGAGTGAATCAACTGGAAGGAAGTCCAATTCTAGTCCAACAAAGCCACTTTCTCTGGGAAGAACAGATCAAAGTTGAGTTCCTAGTAGCCATTCAGCCTCATCTCCCTTGATCTTCAGACAACTTGATTAATGGTTAGGGCTTATGGGTGATACAATTCAGGAGCATCCAGCAAGCGGACAATTGTTACCTGTTGAGTTGCACCAGTGATCTCTCTCTCTCTCTCTCTCTCTCTCTCTCTCTCTCTCTCTCTCTCTCTCTCTCTCTCTCTCTCTCTCTTTTAATCAGAAAGGGTTGAGTTGCTAATGGAATGGCCATCTTTAAAGCCTTCCCCAGCCCCACTTCCAAGACTGAAAAAAAAGAACAAAAAACTTGTGTGTGAACTTTTGTGTGAAAGGGGAAAAGAAGTTCTTCGGGCTAATTGAATAAAACATAATATGCTGGCTATAAATTAAAGGCTGAGGAAAGGAAAGTGAGTGACAACCTCAGTGATCAACTCATGCCTTCAGGCTTCCAGGCCATTCTGTCACTGCCGCTCTCTGCCCTAAGCTCTTCCATGAGCAGAGCGCTTCTACCTGCACGCCTTGATCACACCACAGGGATGGTGAGTTGCCTAGGTTTTTTATTTTTATTTTTTTCCCCATTATTTTTTCCCACCTCTAGGATACACGGCTCAAATCTCAATGCACTCTGCCAAATGCATCGAAGTGAAAAGATGTAGGAAATCAAGAGTTATGCCTTCCTTTTGCACATTAAGAGTTTCTCTGGCTGTTTTCTCCTCCCTTGTGCTTTTCAAAGCACTGACAGGGTTAGGCAGGTGTCAGCACCAAATGCTTCATGCTTTTTCCCCCGCCTAACAGGCATGGAAGCTTTCTTACATACCTGGGAGAAAGAGAGAAGCAGGCGGCATTGTGGCTTTGCAAAGTTGGGATAAACTAGGTCACGAGTTTTAGCAGTCCGTTGGAGATTCACCGGGTTCTTATTAACAAGTGTGTGGCTATATCTCTCTTTTTTTTTATTGAAAAGTTTTAAAATACAGTTTTCCTTTAAAAAACCCCCCTTCCCCCTCCCTGCTCCCCCCCCACCTCCCCCCAACCTCCCTCCCTCCTCCCCTCCCTCCACCCCCCCTCCCCCCCCCGACTTCCCAGAGCTAAATACAAGGTATATATATATAAAAAGGCAATCATAAACAACCATATACTAACAACTATAAATTCTAAAATCCATCACTCTCTAGCTTATATAGGATAAGACACACCTTAACAATATTAAATATATATAAGAAACTAGAATAAAAAAAGGAAAAAAAACGAAAGAAGACTTATTCGAATGCTACATAAAACTTCTTAACCCTATACTTGTTCTGGATAAACTCAATCCATTTTCTCCATTCCATAATATAACGTTCTTGCGAATGATCTTTCAAATAGGCCGAAATCTTCGCCATCTCTGCCAGGTCAGAAACCTTTAAAGTCCAATCTTCTATGGTCGGCAGTTCCTCTTTCTTCCAATATTGGCCTATCAAAAGTCTTGCCGCCGTAATTAAGTTCAACATCAGCTTGGTGTCCACAACTGTAGTGTGTGGCTATATCTCGATGCGGGTTTTTTTTTTTGCAGAAGCTGGTCCTTCTGTCTTGGCAGTATAGGGACATCTGTATAAAATTTGATAAATAAATAAACAAATCTACAATGGAGGAAGATGGAAAAAAAAACATTTCTGTGGCAATGTAATAGCAGTACAGCAGGCAACACAGAATCAGCATAAGGCAATGTTCTTAGGAAAATTGTCAGCCTCCAAAAGGAGGCAATCTTTTTAAAAAGGAGAAATTGAGTTGATATAAATTATTTTCTTTTCTTTGCTTGCAAAAGCAGAGGGAGAGGGAAAAAAAAATCCTAGAAGTTGATGGCAAGATGCCAGATTCTCTTCCTTCTGATTTGCTTCCAACTGGCAAGACTTAGAAATTGTCAGAGCAATCTGACCTCACGTATGGATGGCGCTGCCAAGTGCTTAACTAAAGCTATTTAACTATTTTTTTTAAAAAAAAATAACAATAATCAGAGCCATTAAATTGCTGTAGTATAAAATTAAAGAACAGCTTGCTTTCTAGCTTAGTTCAGCCTGAGTCAGAAATCTCTGAATCTGTCCATATTGCTTTCTTCCAATTTTTCCCCCTGTCTTCTTGGAATTGGGGTGGGGGGATGGAAGAATGTATTTGGGCAAGTTCTGATTTTAAAAATTGAATGAAAATGTTATTTGTTCACCACTGCCAAATTCAATATATATTCAACATAAAGAAGCCTGCCGTATCATTTCCTGCCATATTATTATTTGAGATAAGAAACTTGTCAGAAACAACAACAACAACAACAGGTGTTAACTGTAATTCAGAATGACAAACATGGTCATCTGTATAGGAATGAAAATACTGACTTTTTTTTAATGCACTCAATATTTTCTGCTTGCGTTGACATATCAATCAGCTTTTATTTCTCCTTCATCCAAAAGATGGCGAAAGATTGATATATAAAATCTTCCCTTTGGTCTGTCCCATGTATGAAGACACGTGCAAAGAATGATAAACTATTTTTTAAGAAAAAGAAGGAAGAAAATGAAAGATCCCTTTTTTATCTTGAAAGTTGAGAATGGCTTGGCTCCTAAGCATCTTCAAAATTATCTTTTTAAATCTCTTTTAACGGTCTTATTTGTTCATCCTATGTGGTGACGTTTAAGGTTTGTCACATCTATGAAATAAGAGGAGTACAGGCACACAGAAAATCAGTCATAGAGAAGATGTGTAGCATCCCTCACAATTCTTAGAATAGAATAGAAGCTGGAAGGGACCTTGGAGGTCTTCTAGTCCAGACTGTCAAGTTGTTGTCTCAAAGTCATGTGATTGTTGGGTTTGGCTTTCATTTCTTTGTTTTTGTTTTCATAACCATTAATCTGATGAAAGTTGAGTTGCAGCTATAGCTCTATTGGAAATAAGGAATAGAATAGAATAGAATAGAATAGAATAGAATAGAATAGAATAGAATAGAATAGAATAGAATGGAAATAAGGAATAGAATAGAATAGAATAGAATAGAATAGAATAGAATAGAATAGAATAGAATAGAATAGAATAGAATAGAATAGAATAGAATAGAATAGAATGGAAATAAGGAATAGAATAGAATAGAATAGAATAGAATAGAATAGAATAGAATAGAATAGAATAGAATAGAATAGAATAGAATAGAATAGAATGGAAATAAGGAATAGAATAGAATAGAATAGAATAGAATAGAATAGAATAGAATAGAATAGAATAGAATAGAATGGAATGGAAATAAGGAATAGAATAGAATAGAATAGAATAGAATAGAATAGAATAGAATAGAATGGAAATAAGGAATAGAATAGAATAGAATAGAATAGAATAGAATAGAATAGAATAGAATAGAATAGAATAGAATAGAATAGAATAGAATAGAATGGAAATATGGAATAGAATAGAATAGAATAGAATAGAATAGAATAGAATAGAATAGAATAGAATAGAATAGAATAGAATAGAATAGAATGGAAATAAGGAATAGAATAGAATAGAATAGAATAGAATAGAATAGAATAGAATAGAATAGAATAGAATAGAATAGAATAGAATAGAATGGAAATAAGGAATAGAATAGAATAGAATAGAATAGAATAGAATAGAATAGAATAGAATGGAAATAAGGAATAGAATAGAATAGAATAGAATAGAATAGAATAGAATAGAATAGAATAGAATAGAATAGAATAGAATAGAATGGAAATAAGGAATAGAATAGAATAGAATAGAATAGAATAGAATAGAATAGAATAGAATAGAATAGAATAGAACTGGAAGGGACCATGGAGGTCTTCTAGTCCAGCTCCCTGCTTAAGCAGGAGAACCTACACCATCTCAGACAGGTGATTCTGTCTGTTTCTTCTTATAAATCTCCAGAATTTATTTTTAGCAGGGAAGGAGCAAATTTCATTTCTTTTGTGCTTTTCCAGTTTGCTAGTGTTTTGTTTTGCTCAGTATTGTTTAACAATACATATCCTACAGATAAATGATGGAGAATAATTGGGGGAAAAATATTCAAAAACATCTTTGGAGAGGGAACATTAAAAAGAGGTGGGAGCCTACACAAAAACACTTTAGAAAATACCCATGTAGCTAGATTCCATTGTAAGTAAAGGGATGGTAGGTCTCACCAGTTAAATTTGATAAAAGATGCTTTAAATGTAATAAAATGGTCTCAGTGACTTCTCATTCCTTTCTTTCTTAATAGGCTGCCTAAATGGGAGGTAATTCTAGTGAATTAGGACTCCCACATGATTTACAACCTGTCTATCATGCTGCACAGTGATCAGTTCTCGTTTGATTAGACAGTAGGCTTTCCTCAAGGCTCATCAGTTGCCCAACAGGTCATAGACAGGTGACAAGGAAAGCAAACGAAGAAAAGGAATGAAGCATTTCACTTTCTTACAGTAGCACAAGATACTCAAGTTCTGCAATTGAATTAATGAGAAATTGTTTCCAAATCAAAGTGTCTTGGTGGTGGTGGGGGAGTCGGGATTCTGTTCTATTGGAATTAGTAACTGCTTGACAGATTGTTGGAATCAGAATGTTAAATTGAACCTACATTTTTTAAAAAAGATTCTATATAGAGTACTGAAGCCATATTTAGACCTGGCTTAAAGCAGAAATTGGCAACCTCAAGCCCCAGAGTTGCCTATCACCCTCAGATTCTGTTCTTTTTAGAACTGGGAACCCAAAGATCAAGAAAGACATGCTGAGTTTCTTCTAGGTGGTTTCCTTTATTGTCGCTCGCCTATACAGAATATCTTGCTAGACTAACTTGCATCATTAAAAATAAACTCTAGGGAGAACTTTTAGGGAGGAAATGACTTGACTGTCTTCCTTCCAACCAAGCTATCTAAACTTCACTGTCTATTGGTCCTCTGGAATGCAACACTTCCCTCCTGGGAATCCAGGCTACATTCTACCACAAGAACTTGTCTGAACCACCATAGGCAGAAATTAGTGGCTATTTAGGGACGCAGTGGCTCAGTGGGTTAGGACGCTGAGCTTGTCGATCAGAAGGTCAGCAGTTTGGCGGGTGGAATCCCGAGTGCCGCGTTACAGAGTGAGTGCCTGTTACTTGTCCCAGCTTCTGCCAACCTAGCAGTTGGAAAGCACATAAAAATGCAAGTAGAAAAATAGGGACCACTGCGGTGGGAAGGTAACAGCGTTCCGTGCGCCTTTGGCATCTAGTCATGCTGGCCACATGACCACGGAGACGTCCTCGGACAAGCGCTGGCTCTTCGGCTTTGAAACGGAGATGAGCACCGGCCCCTAGAGTCGGAAACGACTAGCACGCATGTGCAGGGGAACCTTTACCTTTACCTTTAGTGGCTATTTATGAAATTAGGCATCCTTGAATTATTCAATTTGTATGCATTTCTAGTTAAAATAAGTTTTATATCTTCTTCAAAAGTGTGAACAAAATATATAGCAATCTTTCTCATTTCTATTTACAGTACTTACATAGAGGCCAACTGTCTTCCTGGAATTCTACTTTGATACGCATACACTAATAACTTTCCCTAAATAGCTTGATCTCTACATTACAGAGAGTTGTTCTTTGTACCATCAGCTAGGGGAAAAAACAAAATAAAATCTTCTATTCTTCCAGAATCACACTGCTTCAAACCAAAAATTATCAGTAATAATTTTATTTGATTGTCTTGGAAGGTCTGACTGGACCTATGATAAGAACAGCTATAATGAGCTGATTGTCCCAGGATTTGGTTTACTATATCTCAACAAATAAAACCATCCTAGTTCATACTTAGAAACTGATAATTTTTTTTTTAATCATACTATCTATTATTCGTAACAGCACATGTAGTAGAATGCATGCATCTTCCCAATGAAGCCAGGAGCAGCTGCCTTTACCGAATCAATTACCATCTTATAACAACTGCATAAATAACCATTAAACTCCTGGAAGCATTTGAAATGAAAATAAATTACTGAGGTTTTTTTTTGTTATTGTTGTTCTGTTGTTGCTTTGTTGTCTTATTACCATCGAAAGATAAAAGGCTTTTCTAAACACGCACACATTGTGCTTATGTTTATATTAATTCTTAAGCTTAGGAAAGCGACAGGGAAATAATAACTAGGTTCAATGATAAGTATAGTATAGAAAAATGAAATAAACCAGAAAAAATGTAAAGTTGGCTACCATGTTTTTTTTAAAAAATAGTTTTTGTTTTATTCCTGCTAGAAGAATAGTCAACTAAAACTTACTTTGCTTTGTAACGTAGCAGTTTCGGAAATTATTTCATCTGTGATCATCTTGATGTACAAAGAACTAGGAATTCTGAGATTTCAGAATTTCATTCACCATTTCTTTGATGTTTATTGATTTTGTTCCCCTTTCCTCTTTCTATAAGAGGAAAACAATTGAGAATAACCATGCACACCATGCTCCCTGTATAAATCCATCTGCGCTCACAGGTTAACTATATGTTCATGGGTCAGTCTCACTTATTCTAATCAGTACCTATGGGAGCAACATTTGTAAAGATTATAAATGTTGTTTGGGTTGGATCGTGACAAAGATTAAGAACTCGGATTGGCAGGTGGCTTGGTGAAGAATCCAATTGTTTATTTATTTATTTTATTTTATTACATTTATATACCGCCCTTTCCCGAAGGACTCAGGGCGGTTTACAGGGTGATTAAAAACAAAAATACAAATGTTAAAAACAATTTAAAAAATTATATCCGTCCCTGAACAAATAAAACCCCAGTTAAAATTAAAATTAAAATTAAAATTAAAATTCTCAGCCTGGGCCAGAGAGCTCTTTCAAGGTATTATTTACTCACATGCTACTGTTTTCTTTGTTTGTTTGAAGGTTCTTCTCCAGAGGCCCTTCCTGAAAAAAATTAACTTGCTATCTACACTTAAGAATACTAGGAGTAGAATTTTCACCATCCTCTGGCTTATATTCTTCTTTGTTTAAGAGCAACATCCTGGGCACATCAGTGTGTTTTTCCCTCAATTCCTCTGCCCATCAATAACAAGGAAACATTCAGGTCCTTGGGGCATAGCTCTGCTTTTGATGCTTCCAGATTCCTCGAACTGGATTTATTCTTTTGATAGTGCAAGAGGGAAACTAAGGAGGTTTGCTCCTGCTCCCTGAAGTAGTTTCGGTGATTCTGAGTTATTTTAACAAAGAAGGTTTAAGGTATCTCAGGTTGCATTTCAGTGGAAAATGGATGCTGACATTTCCAATAAATATCTGCAGTTGTGCGCTTGCTTCATGGTGATCTAGCACTGTGTGATGTTCTAAGGGCTAAAAGTACTGTCCATCAGGGCAAGTTCAATAGTTGGAGTACAGCAGGCAGAGCTGGAGGGAGGAGTAAAAGGTGTCATCAGTTGGAGTCACTGCATTGCTACAAGAGATTCAACTCCAGCCTTCCCCTCCCATGAATTCTGTTGAGCCTTAAAGGTAAAGGTAAAGGTTCCCCCGCACATGCGTGCTAGTCATTTACGACTCTAGGGGCCGGTGCTCATCTCCGTTTCAAAGCTGAAGAGCCAGTGCTTGTCCGAGGACGTCTCCGTGGTCATGTGGCCGGCATGACTAGACGCCAAAGGCGCACAGAACGCTGTTACCTTCCCACCGTAGTGGTCCCTATTTTTCTACTTGCATTTTTACGTGCTTTCGAACTGCTAGGTTGGCAGAAGCTGGGATGAGTAACAGGCGCTCACTCTGCTACGCGGCACTCGGGATTCGACCCGCCAAACTGCCGACCTTCTGATCGACAAGCTCAGCGTCCTGACCCACTGAGCCACCACGCATTGACCATTGGTTGACCAGATTCTTATATACAGGTTGTAAAAATAATAAACTCTTTGGCTGATCCTGATTATTTGCACCTGAAGTGAAGGATATTTATTTATTTTATTTTTATTTATTTTATTTATTTTAATTCCATTTATATCCCGCCCTTCTCCGAAGACTCAGGGCAGCATACAAGCTTAGCAGTAGCCTTCATTCTATGTATATGCCTGCTTATTAGGGCTTTCGGGGGGGGGGCAAGCGGCATTATTACAAAGTCAGCTTAATTGCCCCCAACAATCTGGGTCCTCATTTTACCTACCTGGGAAGGATGGAAGGCTGAGTCAACCTTGAGCCTGGTGGGACTCGAACCTGCACTAATTGCAGGCAGCTGGTGTTACTTAAGGAGGCATTAGCCCACTGCTCCACCAAGAAAGAAGCAGAAATCTTTAAGTGGTCCAAGTTACACTTCAAAAGCTTATCATCCCCCACTTATGCTGATATGAAAGCATCTTTTGAATGCTTCCATAACTTTGTCTTCCAGCCTTTCCCCGGCTCTTATTCTCCTGCTTTAATTGCTTTATGTCCTTTGCTTTGCCCTGTTATGTAGCAAGAATGTTGCTTCTAATTAATGTTCGCAGACATCCCAGGAGGCTGATACTTCCCAATTCCTCAGGCCTGTTTTACTTTGAGAGTCAAGAGAAGATACAGCCCATAGACCTGTCTAATCATCCTTTGGGGAAGAAAGTCTAAAGGAGCAGAAAAACTATCCATGTGGCATGGATTGCTGACTGTAGCTTTCTGAAGGTGGAAATTCCTTTTTCAAGAAAGTCAATGGTAGGGAAAGGTGTTGACATTGGGAATTGACCAAGACATTGACTTTCTTTAAAAAGACAAGATGAAAAAAAAAAACCAGGAAAAAGAAAAGATAGAAGAGGAGGAGGAAAAAAAAATGCTTCTACCCAATTTTTTTTAAAGAACTCAGAAAATGTCCTCCTCTAGTATTTAGCATCTAGCGTGGTTTCTTACAGGCTATTCAGTATATTTAATGTTCTAAATTAGGAAGCTACAGGCAATGAAAATATCAGAAACGTCTGGAAACAAGTATTTATTTGGAGATTTCATTACTCTCTTTATTGAAGAACTGATCTTGCCTTAAAGAAGGCAAGCTCTGAAAAGATGTTAAGTTAATGTGAGAAGAGGCTATTTCAAGCTTTTACAATGGCCTGCCCAAAATGTGATCTCTATTAAAATGGGTATGAGAAATGACACAAAGCCTGCAAGTCAACCCAGGAGAAATACAAAAGAGAAATAACAGGAGGGAAATTTTAATTGGAGAACATGCTTTGCAATTAATACAGTTGAAAGGGAACTGTCAGGCTCATAAGTCATTGTTTGCAGAATTGTTTGCAATTTTTGGCCAACTAGTCTTTCCAAACTTGGCAAAAGGTGCATGTGGTTCAAAGCTGATGCTTCGGTTGCTGCTTGTTTTTGGCCTGATGCATAGAAGATTGGGGAGGTAGCTCTACTGCTGCCTACATGCAGACACACAAAACACGCACGGACAGACAGAGTACACTAGGTTTGCAAGCTATCTCTTTGCCTTTGGGCTGTATCAGGTGCAAGTCAGGAACCAGGATAGAGTTCAAAAGTACTACAAGTTTATCTCATGGTACCCACACACAAGAATCTGAACTACTAACAAACAAGGTGAATTGGCACCAGATAAGAGTCAACAGGCTTCAAGGTGGGCGGGGAGCTGGACTTACGGGGGGTGTAGAGATTCCAAACTGATGATGCATTTGACCCTGTCCTCAACCTCAGCCAGGTCATCTCCTACAGGCTGAGTGCAGTGTGGGAACTCAGTCATTGGGCATTTCTGGCTATGATTTTCACATGTTTAGTAATGGTTTCTGGGGAACTCTAGGAGTATCTTCAAGTCTTTTGAAAACTACAGGTGGCAAAAATGACTTCAGGAAGTACATTTCAAGTTCATGGCACAATGTCATATGTATTCTAAGTCATTATGGTACTCAGTCCTTGTGTCCTGTATAAAAAAAAAAGTATATGATAAAAATAAACCATGCTGTAGTGCAATGTATGGATCCAGACACAGCCTGCACCTTGAACCAAAACATAAATTTGATTTCACAGTTTCGCAGCAAAGCTGCCATCCTTCACCCCATTTACTCTGAAGTAAGTTGTGTTGTGCTCAAAGCAAGTTGAACAGATATGCGTAGGGTCGGACTGTAGCTAAATGTGATGCATTTTGCAACCTGGGCGCATTTGAAACCATGGTTTATTGATGTAATTAAATGAACCAGATGTCAACATCTGCCCCACAAATACCTTATGGTCCTTATGGACTGTCTGTATAGTTTACTACCCAGCTGATTTGTATCTCTCTCCAGAAACAGTGGTAGTAACCAGCACATCTTTGCTTTGCATTCAGGGGCACTGAAAATAAATCTCTTTCTTTGTTATTTTGATGAAAATAACAATCTCCTTTATTTGCTACAGTGAATAATGCATGATACATTTAATTTATCAGATTCTTGCTAATTGGAACGCACACAGAGTCACAGGCTCACACACAAACACATCCACAACCGCACAGATGTTATCTTGAAATTCTCCACAGTACTTGTGATAGAAGGGAGGGAAATATAATAATTATACAACAGCTAAGTACAAAAGATTTCTTACGGCATTTTGTTTTTACAGACACCTTTCCTTAAGGGAAGGACTTGGCTTATGTGGTGCTAGTAGTTCACTTCAACTCTTTTACATTTTCAGGGATGTTTCAAAATGTTGGCATTTGAATAGCGATATTAAAAGGATGTAATTGTAGTGAGTTTGGAAAGTAGGGAACATAGATTATTCTAAAGTCAGCTTTTCCGAAGAATGGGCTCCAAATATGTCTTGCCTTCTTTTCTTAGCATTTAGGCTTATATATTTGGCCCATAGTGCTTTACAGCAGTCTGGGTGGTTTACAGTGTAAATGCCCCAACAATTTGGATTCTCATTTTATCAGCCTTGGCAGGATGGAAGGCTGAGTCAACCTTGAGCCCCATTGGGATCAAACTCTAGGCTGTGGGCAGAGTTTGCCTGCAAAACTACCTTCTAACCACTGCTCCACTAAGGCTCAGTCTTACTGAAGGAACTAAGGCTGATAATAACATAGATGACAACAAATGTTGCCAAAGGACTAAGACTATGCAGCGTTTGAAGGACTCGGGGTGTGTTTATTCTTTAGAAAAGGGAGAAAAGGGAGGTATGAGAGAACTCTAAAATATCTGAAAGGATCTCGCATTAAAGGTCAAGATCTGTTCTTTCCCATCCAGAGTGCAGGACTCTGAATAATAGATTTAAGGCATGGTGAGGAAGATTCCAACTCCTTGTTAGAAAAAAGCTTCCAGGAAATAAAAACAATTTCCCAATTTTCCAAGATAGATGACGGGCTTCCCTGAATTATTTGAGGTCAGATAGAAGCAGGTGATCATCTGGATTTCTGCCCCCCAGTAAGAGAGTTGGTCTTAATGGCTTAAACTCCCTCTTTTAATTTTTATCATTCTATGCTACCCCCACCTCTTCCAGGCAATATTTGTGGGGCTACCACGAAGAAGAGAGGAGTCAATCTATTTTCCAAACCCCAGAAGGCAAGACAAGAAGCGATGGATGGAAACTAATCAAGGAGAGAAGCAACCTAGAACTAAGGAGAAATCTCCTGACTCTGAGAACAATCAACCAGTGGAAGAGCTTGCCTTCAGAAGTTGTGGGTGCTCCATCACTGGAGGCTTTTAAGAAGGGACTGGACAACCATGGTGTAAGGTCACCTGCTTGAGCATGGGGTTGGACTAGAAGACCTCCAAGGTCCATTGAACTCTGTTATTCTGTTATGCTGACCAGAATACTCTCTTGGTGAAATAACTGTTGTTTTCAAGTTAGCAACAAAGTGTTCATCCCGTGCTCTCATCATATATACATACATCAAATAGCTCTGAAGGATTCTTGTTCTTAGGTCACTTTGAGTTCATTTTGCTCTTAAAGTTGCAGGTTTTCAAGTCGCTTGCTATCAACATAACCTTCTACCCTAACTTAGGATCTGGATCCATAGGAAATGACAGCTGCAAAGGAGGGCGGTAAGGAATGATCAAGTTGTACTGTGTTGTTGTTTTTTTCCCTCCCAAGAAAAGAGAAGAACACAGACATCTGTGAAGTTGGATATTTAACTAGGGAAAAAAATACTTCTCTTTTAAATCTAAAGGACAGGAGCAAAGCAATCTGTTGTTTGTATAGAAAAAAAAAGCCCCAGTAAAGCAAGAGAAAGCACACTCTGGGGAAATGTGTGCTCTAAGACGCCACTTGAAAAACAAGCATGGGAAACATTTGCACAACATGCAGCAGAATTGAAGAGGCAGAAGCAAGTGGGCAGGTGGTAGAGCTGGATTAAATGCAGGTACAAAATGGGAAGGAAAGGCTTCCATTAAAAACTGGCATCCACATTTCACTTGGGAGCGGCCCAGTGCAAATGTTTTCAAAGTATCTTAACGATATTTGGAAAGAGGCTACTGAGACTGGCATCAAGACAGAGGCCAACACAGCAAGGGAGGAACAAAACTCCACTTTGATATATATATATTAAAGGAATTCTACTATTGAAACTTCTGATGCCATTACTTGCATAGTGGACGATCACTTGACTATGAGCCAGCAGTGTGCAGCAGCAACCAAAAAAGCTAAGACAATCCTGGGTTGTATAAACAGAGTGTCAGTGCTGCTAACATTGGATGTTTTTGCTTTGACAATAGATGGAGATGCCACCATTTTCTTCTGGTTGGAAACTGATCAAAGAGAGAAGCAACCTGAAATTAAGGAGAAACTTCCTGAGAGTGAGGACAATCAACCAGTGGAACAGTTTATCCCCAGAAATCGTGGGCACTCCATCACTGGAGGTTTTTAAGAAGAGACTAGACATTCACCTCTCTGAGACAGTGTAGGTTCTCCTGCTTGAGCAGGGGGCTGGACTAGAAGACCTCCAGGGTACTGTTCTATTCTATTCTATTCTATTCTATTCTATTCTATTCTATTCTATTCTATTCTATTCTATTCTATTCTATTCTATTCTATTCTATTCTATTCCATTCCATTCCATTCCATTCCATTCCATTCCATTCCATTCCATATTTTCTATTCTATTCTATTCTATTCTATTCTATTCTATTCTATTCTATTCTATTCTATTCTATTCTATTCTATTCTATTCTATTCTATTCTATTCTATTCTATTCTATTCTATTCCATTCTATAAATTGGAGGACCAGCACCAAATCACCCATGGCATCTGCAATAGAGCTATAGCTGCAACTCAACTTTCATCAGATTAATAGTTGTGAAAACAAAAACAAAGAAATGAAAGCCAAACCCAACAATCACATGACTTTGAGACAACTGACACATTTAAAGGCCTTTTGAATCTAATTAACAAGCTTAAGACTTTTTTTCTCAGTGGTGACAAGAGGATGATGATTCAAATTTCCCCATGAAAATGTTCCCACAGATGTCTTCCCTCAGGACTAAATCTCCCAAAGGAGCTTTTCCAAAAGGCAACTTGCCTTTTCTGTTTTGTTTTTTTTTCTTCTTGAAAATTGTTTTGCTTCCCATCCAAGAAGTTTCTTTAGTTCTTCAGTTTTGCTTCTCATCCAAGAAGCTTCTTCAGGCACCAAAGAAGCTTCTTGATGAGAAGCGAAACATTTTCAAGAAAAATAAAAACCAGTAAGTTCAGTTGCCTTTTGGAAAACCACCTTTGGGACAACCATGACTTGGGTCAGGAGTCTTCAAACTTGGCCCTTTTATAGCTTGTGGACTTCAACTCTCCAGAATTCCTCAGCCAGTGTGCCTGGCTGAGAAATTCTGGAAGTCCACAGGTCATAAAAGGGCCAAGTTTGAAGACCCCTGACTTGGATGATTGAGAATCTCCATAGACTCTTGGGACTGAATGTTAAAAGGCTGTAGTTGCTGACCTCAGGGAGCAAATGTTTGCAGGGATCTTAGCTGCCCGTCATGACTGCTAAGAGGTCCACCAAGTATCTCTATTTTTGAAAGGATGTAAGAAAGAAACCAAAGGTTTTTCATATATGTTTCAAAATTCTGAGTGCATATGTGCTTATACATAAATAAACACATGTTTTGAATTATTTGCTCTGCAGTAGGCCATCTGAAGTATATAAGGATTTATTCTGATTTGCAACTTTAAGCTAGTCATTTTGGGTCTGGCAGTTTTGTTCTTCTAGCCAACAGCTGAACTAAGGATTCAGTGGATTGGAGGTGTGTGATTTATTGTCAGGCACAAGCATAAAATCTGACAGAGTGGACATAGGGTAAGCCATGGAAACTGCAGCAGAGGACTATTTAATGAAAACAGGAAATTTACACATATCTCAGCCAACTCATTGCTAATGAGGTACAAAAACACAAAATTCTTACAGTACAAATTTCAGGAACATTCTTTTCTCCTTTGAAATGCATTTTGAAAAATGATTCCCTTTCATAAAGTTGATTGAGAACTTGCAAACAAAATGCAGAACTTATCAATCAATAGCACTGTCTTATTTAGAACAGCAGCCAGTCAAACATTCTTATTATTATAAGCTTGAACTGAATACTGTTCCCTGTTCTTAGACCCCCAACATCTAATGTTAAACATATATTAGAGAAATTGAGATCCTATTATAATGGTTACCAGAGACTAATAAATCAAACATTCTTAAAATATGTTACAGTAGGGATAAGATCAATGTCACCTGGTGATTTTTATATGTGTTCATAGTTCATCTGTCAACTACCTGATAAATTGGTTTGGTCTGAATCCTAAGTAAGCCAGTCTAAGACTAATACGTATAGTGGAAAAGTTATATTTTGGGTACTTACGTGTATATATCATGATAAAAAGAATGACAAAAATATGTAGCTTATAAACAAACAAGCAGAGGAAAAGGTGACTCTCCATCTTGTTTTTCTTTAAATAAAATAACAAAATAATGCAGATTAACATGGAAGCTAAACATACCAGCATTCTGAATGATTACAAAATAAACAGGAAGGAAGTCATCATTTCCTAGAATTTACATGCATACTGATCTAACATGTTCTTTTTTTTAAAAGATAAAACTCTCCATGTTATGAGTTTCCCATGGCCAGAGGTTAGGAGATTATTTTAAGTACCAAAGATCCAGAGGAATAAAGTAATCGAGGCATAAACTGTATTATAACACCAGCAGCTTTCAAGATAGATAAATTGTTTTTTACTTGATTGGCTTCTAAAATGCCCGCCCTCCCTCCCTTCATCATTTCTGTTTAAATGATTAACTACAACAAGAGTTTATTTTGGTTAATCCTAGTTAATCTAATCCTAGTACAACTCCATTGCCCTGATTGAAATATTTGGAAATTTGTCTCTGCAATAATTAATGTCAAACCAAATTGTGTGGTCTATCTAGCTCAGGAACCCTGGACTGAATTTTGGGGATTTCAGCACCACTAGGTAGACCAGAGCAAGAAATCAAGTAGGTTTAAGTAGACTAAAGAACAGTTGTTGGAAATAGATATGTCTAGTCTAATGAAGAAAAGGACATGGGGCGACATGATGGCAGTCTTCCAGTGCTGCAAGAGAAAAGGGGACAACCTCTTCTTCAAAGCACCTGAGAGCAGGACAAGAAGTAATAGAGGAAAGATTTTCAAAGAGAGATCCAATCTAGAACTAAGGAGAGATTTCCTGTCAGTGAGAACAATTAATCAGTGGAACAGCTTGCCTCTGGAAGTTGTGGGTGCTCCCGCAATGGAGGTTTTCAAGAAGAGATTGGACGGCTATAGAAGGGTATAAGCTCTCCTGCTCAAGCACAGGATTGGACTAGGAGACCTCAAAGATCCCTTCCAACTCTGTTATTCTGTATTCTATATTCTGTAAATCAGCTTGGTAGACCAAATGCTTCCAGAAGATCAGAAGATCATTGACTAAACGTCTTTAGCTGAATATTTCTGATGGTTTAACCTCCTCAGAAAAAGTTTCCTCTGCTTTCGTTCTTCTAGTGCAGAGAGAATTTGGGTGGGAAGATTCAAATTCTAATGCAGATTAATGCCTATAAACCAGAATACCTATATCCTTATAAACCAGAATACAAGCAATTGATGATATTCCTTTTTATGGATCTCAATAACCTTCTGCCCATGCCAGTTAAAAGTGGCCTTACAAAAAAGTTACAAACAAACAAACAACAAAAACAAACAGCAGTGCAGTTTCCTGCCATTTAGATATAAGAATTACACAAAAGCTGCAATGTAAATTCTAGTTAGGAACAACCATAAAGGTTGTTGAAGTTTTTTAAAAAAAAACAACAGAAGAAGAAATGAAAAACACAGCATCATCCACCTGTGTGATAAACCTACTTCCACTTTGCATTATCCCTCTTTCTGCAGCTTCCTCTATTCTCCAAAAAGTAAATGCAGCATCTAGCAAGCAATAAATTATCCAACTTTATAACCAAAATGGAGCACAGTTATACATTTTAAAATGTGCTTTTCTGAATGGTGCAATACAGGTCACAAAACAGTTGAGGCTTACAGAAGTGTGTCTGTGCAGAGATGCTGGTAGAGATACACCTTGGAAAAGATATTCAGATCTTTATCTCTATATCTGAGATTCAAGGTGCTGGTGATGACCTATAAAGCCCTAAATGGCATGGGTCCGGGTTATTTATGGGAGCACCTCTTGCCGGCGTCAACTTCCCATCGTCCTGTGCGCTCCCACAGAGAGGGCCTCCTCAGGGTGCTGTCGGTCAAGGAATGTCGATTGGTGACCCCCAGGGGGAGAGCATTCTCTGTGGGTGCGCCTGCCCTCTGGAATCAGCTTCCGGTTGAGCTCTGGATGGCTCCCAACCTTCGCTTGTTTTGACGCGACCTGAAGACTTGGTTGTTTGAACAGGCCGGCTTGGACTGAGGGATTGGATTTTAGTGTTTTAATTTTTTTAAAAAAATAAATAAATTTTAGATTGTATTTATTACTTAGGGCTATTGATTTAATCTTATTTTAATTTTTATACCTTGCGTGTTGTTACTGTTTTAATTGCCCTGTACACCGCCCCGAGTCCTTGGAGAGGGGCGGTATATAAATCTAATAAAATAAAATAAATAAATAAATAAATATCAGAGTCATGCACATCATGGTATTCCTTGTGACATTCAAAAGAAGTAGAAGTTAGACTTTGAAGAAACAAGATAGGAAAAGTAGTGTCACTTTTGAAGGTTGGAGTTGGAGAAGACTCCTGAGAATGACAGACAGCCAAGAAATCAAGCAACCGGATTGTCAAGCAAATCAATCCAGAGTTGGATTGGGTGATGTGATGGCACATAATCAAGTCGTGAATCAATCAATCTTTCAAAGCAAAGCACCAACTAAAGGCAATTTTTATACTCAACCAGGTTTCTGGGGCCGGCCTAGACCTCAGGGGGATTATTAGAAAACAAGAATGAATGAGTCCTTGTAACCATCCATTTGGAAATATGAAACATGCCACGATCCCTTTGATCGCTATCTTTACCTCTCACTTTGTAATTTACTACTGACCCCTCAGAACGACACCCAATAGCCACCAGACACTCTGAATGTGACCATTGCAGTTTACATCTTCTTCTAAACCCCGCTAGAATCCTTCAATTAGTTTCTTTCTACTTTCCTTTGTCAGAGATTAGGCCAATTCATAAAACTCATAAATCTGACTTTTAATGCTAACAGATTTATAATTAAAACAAGCTTTACACCACAAACATTTCAACACAAAGCTGGCCTTGAAATCTTGAGCATATTGTCGGAACTGCTTGTCAGGTCTAGCTCAAAAAGCACAGCTACTTTATCCTGACACCTTGTTAGAATTATGGACAATTCTGCTTGGGAATCCAAGCACATCTTAGCCCATTAGCACAGAGCATTTGTCAGGCAGAATAGTTTTATTGCAAGTAGACATAACCTTTATAATACAATCGCATGCCATGTAGTTGGTTGCCATTGTAGTCCGTATTTAAGCTGCAATTTAAAGGATAAATGGGGAAAAAATTTATCTCAAACCTTTGCACAATTATAGCTTCCAGTAATAAGAAAAAGTCCATTTCCCAAGAGAATTCCTTTCTGGGTAGCAATCTGCTTGCAGGTGACTGTTGTATATAAGCTAGATATTTTTGTCATTGTTTTTACCATGCTATACACATGTAAGTACCCAAAATATAGCTTTTCCACTATACATATTAGTATATTAGTCATAGACTGGCTTACTTAAAATTCAGACCAAACCAATTTCTCAGGTAGTTGATAGATGAACTATGAACACATATAAAAATCACACACCAACACAGACATATGTAAAGAGACATTCTACGGAAGTAGCTGGATTAAGTTAGAGACTGCATTTGAGTGCAGTTCTTATTATTATTCACTGCCAATTTACTAGGCTGAAATTCACCATCTTCTCTCTCTCTCTCTCTCTCTCTCTCTCTCTCTCTCTCTCTCTCTCTCTCTCTCTCTCTCTCAGACATTAAACTACTTACCCATAATTTTCATATCCTGTGTGTCTACTTCAACCTTAATAAAAATACCATGGATGAATTTTTGAATAGTTGTGCTTGTTGAAGTATGAAAGAAAGGCAAGAAAAGTGGGAATTGGGAGAAAGCTGCCAGATACAATCTGCATATATATGAATTCATCCCGTACTTGTTGAAACAACAAAAAGGCATTTCCTGCCTTGCCTTATTCTGCTCTCTCTCTCTCTCTACCTATGTTTCTCATTAGGTTCCCATGCTTCAATCCAAAGTGTTTAGATCACTTGGCATCCCCTCCCATCTAATCAGTTTCATATATTCTTCTTCTTATTCTGCATCACCCTTTTTTGAACTTGTACATCAAGGTAGGAAAACCGATGGGCCTCCAGGAATTTCTGAACTATATCTGTCACTAACTACACATTTGAACACATGGCTGAGATCAATGGTGGTTGCAACTACATCTGAAGCACACCTTTTTCATATCTAATATGCATAGTCCAATTCTCTTTATCTCACAAAATCCCTCTGGAAATGTCCCATGGTGCATTCATTTCAACATCATTATTCTCGTAATCAAGTGGATTCCTGCATATTTCATATACGCAATGTCCTGAAGCATTAAAAAATCAGCCTATTGAAAATGTCTAAAGTCTGTCTTGTAGCCATAAATAAAAAAGCACTGCACAAAGATAAAATCAAAACTAAGTCTAAATTTCATCTCCTTTCTATTTAACTTATTTATGCAGACAGATTTTAGGGGGGGGACCATTGGACAAATATTCTATTTACAGTATACAACGTACAAGATGACAATCTTGATTTTGTGGGATTCTACCTTCCAGTTTTCATCCAGCCCAATTGATTAGAAAACTGAACCCTTCTGCATCTTTTAATTGAATTTAGTTGATTTTTTTTTCCAGTGGATGGGTATAACAAAAGTTTTATCAAATAATAGTTCTATCACCTGTTTTTTATTCTAGTCCATCCATGCTCTTTGCTCGATTGAATCCAGCTATCATGTTTATAGCACATGGATTTTTGTATTCATTACAAATTTCGGAGCTTGGGAACAGGACACAAATTACAAGGAAGCATTTCACTTGGGTAAATTTTATAGGAAATCTGCAAGGCTGCCTGACATTGAATGAAAATTATTATTATTTTTTAATGAAAAATGAATAAATATACTAGCAGCAAACAAAGTGTAGGGGAAGGAAGGGAACTTGCATGAAACTGGACTGGCTATAAACTAAAGCCCATTTGGTAAAAAGGATGAGATTAATAGACAATATAATCTCATTATTTCAGAACCAAGGACAGTTGCTAAACTCTAAATTTCATCCAGTATCCCTCTGCATCAGTCAATTGAACACAAGGATGCATAGTTAGTTTCCTCTTATTTTATTTTGTATGAGGTTCAGATCAGTCTATCCCAAATTTCATTCCTCCTAGATGTAAGTTTAAGTATAATATTTCTATAACGAATTTCTGAATCACCAAATGAAGCTTGTTAGTGGTTGGAATTCCTTGTCTCGTGTTCATATTCCATCTTTCTCATGAACCATGGAGAAAAGCTGTGATGTAAAACTGGAATTTTCTGCAGTGCAGTTATTGCCAACTGTCCTGGGGGAAGAAGAGCCAAAGTAGTGGGCAGTCCATATAGTTAAAAGAAAAGAAAAGATAGAGTTCATTGATACTCTGTCCAGTGCAAAAGTGAAGTGATCCTGACTGGTGCAGCTGAATGGTCCATAAGACACAATATGGAATGAATTATATGGGCTCAAGGCTCATAGATAGCCCAGAATACAGGGTTACAAATTTGTAGCAAACCAATGTTCACATAGGCTGCTATTTGTGACTTTAGTGATTGCGAAATCCAGGTTCCCTCCCCTCCTCTGCCAATTAGGTAAGGAAAGCTAATCAATTCACTCTAATTGTTCAGGACAGCCAACATTCAACAAGGGTTCATTGATATTGATATTGACCAAGAATAACCAGCAACAAAGGGTGGGATTTTTTGATGTTTAGAGGTGGAAAATTGCTTGCCTGCTGCAATTCATGCATGTCCCCAAAATGTTAGAGGCTGCCTCTGGAAAAGTAGTGCTGGTGAACTAGAAAATATCCAAGGAATTTGGATGAACAACAAGAAATAATAATAATAATAATAATAATAATAATAATAATAATAATAATAATAATAATAATAATAATAATAAGAAGAAGAAGAAGAAGAAGAAGAAGAAGAAGAAGAAGAAGAAGAAGAAGAAGAAGAAGAAGAAGAAGAAGAAGAAGAAGAAGAAGAAGTTGTTAATGGTCAGAGCAGAAGAGTGGAAATAAATCCAATATCCAAAGAGGCAGTGGTACTACTAGGCCAGTTGAAGCTGTGCAAACTTGTAGTAGGTTTTGAGTAACTATTAACATATATTCCTTGTTGATATCCAGTGGTCCAAAATGAGTGACTCTTTCTAGTCCCTATTCAGATATAAATCTTCCAAGGAATCCTTGGGCCAGTAACTGCCTATTGGGTAATTTTGTCTGTTTTGTTTCCAAAATTCCAAATTCTAAGTTTACGGACAAAAAATTATATACAACAGCATGCCTACATACATATGCATATATGGAAATTATTTGCAAAACATTCTGCCCAGTGTTTATCATAGTAAATTGCAGATTTATTCCGAGTGTATATTTTGTTTCTATGCAGGGTATATAATTCTCATTTACACTTCTATAAACACATTCTCTGTAACTCAGACCATGTTGTAAGATTATTAAAAGTGCGAAACAGAAGGATTCAAAATGGAAAGGGCTTCAATGCAAGTTTCTGAGAAGCGACAACGGTAATCATGAACATTTTCTCAAACCAGACAGCCACTACGTGACAGCGAATGCTTGACTAAATGAACTTAAATGAACCCTGAAGTAGCTTTTTTTTTAGGAGTAGTAGTTTATTTATTTTACCTATTGCAATACGAGGCACTTCCATTATTCCAGGATACATGCAGAAAGATAATATCGAAAATACCAAAAAAATATCTACTACCATGAAAATATATATTAAATATGATATATGTGAAAAATGATCAAATGTAAGAAGTACGCCAAAATATAATCTATTGCTGTTGGGATAATTCATAAAATCCAACCCAGTTTGATCAGATTGTGTTTCCTGATTCTGAAATCTCATTTTTTTTTACTTTATCTGTGATTTTTTTTTCTATTGAAGAGGCTTTACTAATTCACAATTCAGAAGTTATATTATCTAAAGTTTTCCAGTGGTGCACAATGTTTTTGCTGCTATAATTAGATAGTCAGTTGTTTATTTTTTAAGCTTTTGGTTTGGTCCTGTAAATAAATGTAATAACCCTGATCTAGTGTTAAGTTTCTTCTTATATTCTGTTCTTGTTTGCTGACCATTTTGTTCGAACAAATGTCTTTTCATCCCTATTCTTATGCAATACAGCACTACACTGCGTTTCAGAAAGGGCTGACATATTTGACTCAAACATAAATTTTGTGTTCCCATGGTAGCCAACATCCAGTCTCGTAGGCTGCCTGCAAAATTATAATTAGATAAGTATAAAATCTACATTGGAGTAGAGAAAATTGGATTGAGGATCATAGGCAGACATGCAGGTGTAAACTCTCAAAGTGCCTGCGTAAATGGCTGACTTTCACACTATAGGAATTAACTCACATGTTAAAAAAGGAAGTCTAACTTTATCAACTTCTGGTAATAAGGGATGCCTCTAGCATAGGAATCCATCCTAAATTTATTTATCCTTTATTTATTTATTTATAAAATTTATTGACTGCCCATCATACCTCAAGGTAACTCTAAATAAGAAGTAGTCAAGGTAGTTGAGTTTTGGACAAGTCAAAAACTTAGGAATAACAGAATAACAATGTTGGAAGGGACCTTGGAGGTCTTCCAGTCCAATCCCCCCCCCAGGGGACTCCATACCATTCCATACAAATGGCTTTCCAGTTTCTTCCAAAGGCAAGCTGTTCCACTGGTTAATTGCTTTCACTGTTAGAAAAATTCTCCTTAGTTCTAGGTCAAAGGTCTGCAACCCGCGGCTCCGGAGCCGCATGCGGCTCTTTCAGCCGTCTCCTGCGTCTCCCGGTCTTCTGCCATGAGGAGTAAAAAAAAAAAGGACTAAAAAAGTTCAACCAATCAATTCAAATATGCAGGGTAGGTGCATATCTCGCCTTGGCTCCACTCTTCAGTCAAACCCTGTTCTGCGCATGCGCGCATGCGCACACTTTTTCTGTGGCTCCCAGTTTTTCCTTTTGTGAGGGAACCGGGTTCCGAGTGGCTCTTTCACTGTTTCAGGTTGCTGACCCCTGTGCTAGGTTATTTCTCTTCTTGATTAATTTCCATCCATTATTTTTAATCTTGCCTTCTGGTGCTTTGGAGAATAGCTTGACTCCCTCTTCTTTTTGGCAGCCCTTCAAATCTTGGAACACTGCTATCATGTCACCCCTAATCCTTCCTTTCTCTAGACTATAAGTAGTAACCAGTTTTATAATCTGGATGATTTTAGTAGTGGGTGTTGAGTTTAAAGGTGAGGTGGAAAAGCTTTTATATGAGATCTAGCCTTAGCGACTGAGTATGAGATTCTAGATTTTAATAGCCTTTTGGGATATAGCATCAGAGATTGCTCCTCAAGGAGATGTGGATTCTTCACAGTTCACTTTGTAAGGTGTGTATAATAGCAAGGTTTAGAGGTATAGGCACAAATGGATCTTTTCTAGTATTACTTCTTGATTATGATTTGGAAATCATGAGTCCATTTTGTCCTGAACTCACATATTGTGCTAAAGCATCAAACCATTTTTTTGTTTTTTTGTTTTGATCTCCTTGTTGTGTCTATCCAGTTAATAGTGGCTTACTCATTAAGTCATGGCTAAACAATCCACAGCTTAGCATGTTGTATGAATTCAGCCTGTGCCGGAAGAGTGCACTGAATAGCTAAAATGAGAGTGGGTTTACTAAGCAAGAGACAGGGTTAAAGTCAATACTGTTTTCGAATTTCAAACTATGCTTGCCTACTGTATGAGTCCTCCAAGAAATCCATAATGTGCTCTGAAGAAAAGTGATAAAAGAGGGCAGTGGAAGAAAAAGTTGAAAAGATAAATTCACAATATTTCATTTATATGATTTATAGCTGAAGAAAGAGCAAAACCTGACTGGCTTATATTGTGGCATAGATCTGTAGCTCAGTTATTACTCAGCCATTTTCCATTTCTAAAATAATGTCACAGATCACAGATATCTGCTGTCTTTTTTTAAAAAAATAGTCCTGATGAAAGAACCAGAACAGTATATGGAGATCAGTCCTTATATGGACACAGTTTGGGTAATCCAGATTAATGTCCTATTCTTAGATACAAGGGTTGATTCCTGAGTTTCCATTGTTACCACGAAAATTGAAATTCTACTATTTTGAATGATTCTCTAGAGAAGCTTTGTATGTCGGAGATGGAGAAGCTGTGGCTATTTTCAGATATTGCTGAATTAAATTTTTCAGACATCTTGTCCAGCGTAATCACCATGGAGAGTTGAAAGTTGGTATTCTACATTTGAATGGCCATAGGCTCAACATCTGACATAAATGCAATTTTCCTACAAGAATAATGCTTCTCAATCTTGGCTGTTTTGTTCTCCAAGATAAAATGAGACCTACCTACACATCTGCATTCACCTACTTGAGAGTAAGTTTATTCAATTAAATAGGACTAGCTATTCCTTTCTCCATTGGTATTAATGGTAAAGGTAAAGGTAAAAGTTCCCCCGCACATGCGTGCTAGTCGTTTCCAACTCTAGGGGCCGTTTCAAAGCCAAAGAGCCAGCGCTTGTCCGAGGACGTCTCCGTGGTCATGTGATCGGCATGACTAGACGCCAAAGGCGCACAGAACGCTGTTACCTTCCCACCGGAGTGGTCCCTATTTTTCTACTTGCATTTTAATGTGCTTTCGAACTGCTAGGTTGGCAGAAGCTGGGATGAGTAACAGGTGCTCACTCTGCTATGCAGCACGTGGGATTCAACCCACCAAACTGCCAACCTTCTGATCGACAAGCTCAGCATCCTAACCCACTGAGCCACCACATCCCTTTTATTAATGTTATTAATGTTATTAATGTTATTAACCATTAAAGCTGGAAAGCCTCTTCCTATTTTGATACGATTTACTTGCCGCACACAAAAATAAATCATAATAAACCCCACACTATGGCTTATAAATTAGAACGGCAGGGTTTGTACAATATTCTAAGCTAAAATTAAATTATCCATATGATGGCTTAGTACAACATGCAAAGAAATCTCAATATGGAAATGTGTCATGACAGACCTTCAATGTCATTAATTTCCATTGGTCTACTATTTCTAGACCTACATCTTGGGGTTCTTGGGCATTATCAACTATTTCTTCTAGATCTAGAAAGTGCTCACTTTCATACCTAATGAAATATCTGTTATTATATCGGCATCTGCCTTCCAAAATAGCTACATTTACTGGAACTAGGATTGAGAAGAGCTCTCTCCATTCCAGGGAATTAGTTCCCTGATAAATTCATTCCATCATCATTAACTCAACAATGAACTGAATTTTTCCATGCCCAGGAGGTTCATATATACAAAACCAAGCTAGCAAAGTTCTTTAAAAATTACCTTCACCAGTTTATTTTCTGCATTTAGTAGCAATTTCATCTCACACCTGGATTTTCTCAATTGATTGTCTGCTGAAACATAATCAAGTCTCCCCCCCAAAAAAAAAAAATTCTGAGGAAGGGTGGGTTGTATGCTTCTTTTCACTTGTATCTTATTGTCCCTCAACAACAAACAATATATAGCTTATTGCTTTGCTTTGTATTAAGCACACCACAATTGTTCTCACCAGGCATTTTAAAACAGATGCTTACAACTTTTTCCCATTTGTCTTTAAGTGGTGTGCTGGGGACTGCAGGTTCAAAGTTAGAAGATAAGGCTGGTACGAAGGCTATATCTTTTTCCTTTATATTTACACTGAATTAAAGTGAAATGCAACTAGTACGCTTGCTCTCCAGTCAGGCATTAAAACCACAGAACCTTGCATTCAGCTTCTGCATTTGCGTCCAGAAAAATGTTTCAGAACGTAGAGAGTTATTATAAACATCACACTTTAACCATCTTTTAAAATCAGCTTTCTCTTTTCCAAGAATTGGGAAGCAGCAGCTTGAATTGAATTAAATATACTATTCATGGATTTTTCAACAGGCCTGGGAATCCTTGGCAGCAGGAAGCCTACAAACTGGTTGTGTTTTGTGTTCTGATTTTAACCCCTTGCAGTCTTGTTGCTTATTGATGTTTAATTCATTTAATGATTAATTTAATTTGAAGCAGTTTTTATGCTATGTTTAAATCGCTGCTTTTGTGGCACGTGGCCCAGAGTCGCTTTGGAGGATATGGATGACCACATAAATTTGACTAATAAATTTTGAGAGACAGTTTGGACTAGTGGTTAAGGCACCCAGGCTTGGAAGCAGGAAACCATGAGTTCAAATCCCGCCCTAACCATAAAAGCCAGTGAGGAAACTTCGGGCCAGTCCCTCTCTCTCAGCCCAGCCCAGCTCACAAGTTTGGCGTTGTTGTGAGGAAAACAGGAGGAGGAAGCTGGGTTAGATATGTTCCCCACCTTGTGTCATTCGTAAAAATAACAAAGGCAGGATATAAATAAATAAAATTCCTAATTCCTTGATTTACAACCAGTGGCTTCCAAGATTTCTTAACTGTTGTTTCTAGAGTGTCTGATTTCCACACTAAATTCCAAATAGCATTCTGATTGATAAATGTCAAAGTGTTTTGCCATATTTGGGTGGGAAACACATGAATAAATGACAAGCATTTGAATAAAGGAAATTTTTGGGGTGTGTGTGTGTCTGTGTGTGTGTGTGTGTGTGTGTGTGTGTGTGAAATGAAGTGCTAACCACTGTGTATAAAGCACCTCTGTCTTCACTGCTTCACCAGCACATCAAAATACAGCCTCCATCTCTAAATGTTAAGCTTTCAAAGAGTATCCTATTCTTCATTAGTGAGTAAATCTCCAATATGTATGTAGTATAAATGGAGACAATGGGGTGTTATTGTTTTACAACAGTTAAGTAAGATTTTTTTGGGGGGAGGGTGAGTTTAAACCATCTCTAATTGCATTTGTACTAAATTAGCATATGTTTACTGAGTGTATTGGTAACGCAACATTTCACCACGGGACAAAATAAAAGAAGAAAGCAAATCTATGCCAGGCAATGACTCAATTAATCAAATTGTTGATGCTTGATCACAGGGATACCATGCGCAGATTTTTCAGCTCTCTTTTCTTCCCTAATTGTCATTCGCCTCTTGAGAATGTGTGAATGTGACACTTGAGAAAAGTATCTTTGCCCAAACCACCCCAATAAGCATTCCCAGCCTAAAGTTTTCACGGAGAGCTAAAATTAACTCTTTTTTTTTTATGACATATGGAAAGGGAAGTCTGGGAAGACTTGTCACTGGCCTCCATTCCTTGGAGAGCCTAATTAAATGAAACTCCTTATGCATATGATGTGACAAGCCCGAATGTTTTTCTCTCTATCCTTGGCTCTTTAGTGCAGGGAAAATAAATGACAGTTAATGATGGGCCAAGCAAATGTCCGTTTTGGTCCAATTCCACCCCATGCTAGCAAGTGTTCGCCAATGAAATGCTTTTCTGGGTTGTTGTGTGAAGAAGTCTTTCCCCAGTGACCTCAAATGGTGAAGCATCAGGAGCCTAACAGATTGGCCATCCTGGGATTAGAAAAACTCCAACTCTTTAGGACGTCAGTTGCTACGTAGCCAGTTCAAAAACAGCTTGAGTTCCCTTCACCAATGACACTGTTTATCTCTCTGTAATGCTGCTATAGTCATAAAAGCTAACTGCATTGAATGGATTTCATGGGATTATTATTATTTTTTCCTCCCCAAACTCAGGGAAGCAGGAACTGAATCTCAGTCCATCCTTAATACAGCCGTGCAATTATAGAGAATAAACAGAATGTATAACAGCTACCACATATCTCCCGGACTTGGGCTAGTTGTTCTGAATATGGGGTGTACATATGCATGTGTGCTATTATGCAAGATAATCTGGTTTTGGAATGGCAGACGAAGAACTTGATTCCTTCCTTAACTAGAAAGAGTGCAGAAAAGAGCCACACAAATGATCAGGGGCCTGGAGGCTAAAACATATAAAGAACAGTTGCTGGAATTGGCTATGTCTAGTTTAATGAAGAGAAGGACCAGGTGGGGGTGACATGATAGCAGTCTTCCAGTATCTCAGAGGCTGCCACAAAGAAGTGGAGATCAAGCTATACTCCAGAGCACCTGAAGGCAAAACAAGAAGCAATGGATGGAAAACCAAGATTCTCTCTTTTTTTCCTTTTTTCTGGCTATTATATATACCACAGGTCTGCAACCCGCGGCTCCGGAGCAGCATGCGGCTCTTTCAGCCGTCTCCTGCGGCTCCCAGTCCTCTGCCATGTGCAGTCCCAAAAAAAAAGTAGGACCAAAAAAGTTCAACCAATCAATTCCAATATGCAGGATAGGTGCATATCTCGCCTTGGCTCCACTCTTCAGTCAGACCCTGTTCTGCGCATGCGCGCATGTACGTGCATGTGCACACATTTTTTACGGCTCCCAGTTTTTCCTTTTGTGAGGGAACCGGTTCCGAGTGGCTCTTTCACTGTTTCAGGTTGCTGACCCCTGATATATACAATGACAGACTGGAAGGAAACTGTTTGATACAGGGTTTGCTCAAATGAAGTTTAAATTTAAATCTACAGAGAATAACAAACACAGGATTCTTTTATTATCTGTCAGCATTTTATATAGTCCACTGAGGTCCTGCCTAGCCCATCTGGTTTCACAGGCCTGCTCATTACCCCAGTCAGAAAGTCACTTCTCAAACAACAAAGAAAGTCCACAATCTCTTCAGTTTCATTGGCAAGGAAAATCGGGGGGAAAATCAACAACATCAAGACTCATTTCTCTCTATTGTTTCCCAGGCAGAAATTTGCATTTCATGAATAAAAACACTTGGCAAATTACCTTTTAATTTAGGTTTTAATTAGTTGGTTTCATAACCATTGGCTTTGCTGTAGGGATATGTCAATGTTTATTGATATGACACTTAACTTCAAAGTGATTATCCCGTTAACAAAGAACTAAACATTATTCGGATCACATTAAACTATTTATTATTTACAGTTAATTGATCAGAATAGTGTACATTGTTCTCCTTTGACTCGTGCATCTTTTCATTTTCTTTTGCATGGTCTGCCTCATCATCATCATCATCATCATCATCATCATGACTGCAAATCTATTTATTAATTCATTTGAGTATATTATTTTAGGCAAAAAAAATGCTTGAGAAAGAGGATGGGAAAAACATAATTATTTTTGTGGGCTGCAGAAAACAAATAAATACATGGAAAATGTGTACCAGAGGCACACACACAAACAAAAAAAAGCTTGCAATTTTACTATTTCTGTTATGTTGACCTTTCAGAGATTGCCAGCCCTTTCAGGTAGATCATATCAGGAAAGAGAGGCCAAAAGATGATTAGGGAAAGGTAAAGGCTCCCCCGCACATGCATGCTAGTTGTTTCCAACTCTAGGGGCCGGTGCTCATCTCCGTTTCAAAGCCGAAGAGCCAGCGCTTGTCTGAGGACGTCTCCGTGGTCATGTGGCCAGCATGACTAGATGCCAAAGGTGCACGGAACGCTGTTACCTTCCCACCGTAATGGTCCCTATTGTTCTACTTGCATTTTTACGTGCTTAACAGACAAGAATCACTTGAGCAAACACAGGTACCACCTGAATATCTGGTTGATGATAGTGACAACAGACTTCCCAGCCTTTGCATCCAGTGAGTTAGAGTGGAGAGCAGAAAAACAATGCTCAGTCAGGGTTCTTGCTAAAGAGAGGGAGAGATCTTTGTAATTAAAGGTGGCTGGCTGCAGCCTGGTTTAAGGGACAGCTTTGACCCATTTCCTTCACTGGAAATGACTATTTGATCTCTAGTTCTTACTGTGGTATTCTTGTGGATGCTGCTTGCGAAACTTTTGACCCTTGGATTGGCTGACAAACCTGACCTGTCTCTCTGAACTTTGGACTGAATTTTGGCTGTTTTTCTGCGTGCTCCTGTTGAAAGCAGACCCACTCAGGCATATTATTTTTTGATTACTTTCCTTTCCTTGTCTGCTGTTATCTCTTCAGCCTCAAGTAAATTGCTAATCTCCATAACAGCAATTTTTGAGTAACTAATTGAAATCTGAAGCAGGACATGATCTAGTTCTGGGACACTGACTGCAGGAGGCATATACAGAATGAAGAAGAATTTGGGAAAACCATTTATTAAAAAAGGTAAATATGTTTGCCCTAGATAAGATAAAGTTATGGAACAATGTGGTTATATACTTCAAACATCTTCAGACTGGCAAACAGAAGTCAGAGCAGAGTAGTCCTCAGGTTTTCCAAGACAAAAATAATGAAGGGAAATCAGAGCAGTTTCAGTGAAATATTTCTGAACTTCCTAAAAGACAAAGCTATTTGACAATACTATGGTTGTGAAATCTTTTCAGTGATGGCTCAAGATGAAGCTCGATGATCATCTAGTAAAGATGCTATTGTTAAAGCTTGCATTTTGGATTCACTGAGTAATAGAATGGATTAATGACTTTCAAGCTTTCTTCCAACCATTTGATTCCATCTATATATCTTACATACTTTATAGTTCCTGCCCAATGTGCAAACATTGCAGCCCACCCTCCCCTTGACAGAAAAGCCCTGCCGTGCTCTGAGTATAAAGAAGATAGTAGAACATCAATAGTATTGTCATTGTAATATAGTTAAGGAAAATGCTAGTCTCCAACAATTCCAGTAATACGTTAAGGTCATTTTTTTTAAAGACAGTGCAAGAACAACCCATATATTTTCTAACTTAAATTACTTTTCCATCATCCCTTTAGCTGAGTGTATTATTTTGCTTGAGGCAAATCAATGAAAAATTATCTACTAAAATGTAATGTTTTGTTTACGTATGTTCACAAGAGACCAGTTTAAAGATGCTCTTGATTTGGTAGCCTATAAAATCAAAATTGTTATCACAAGGGTGATGATCTTTTGTTCTATAAATGTTGAGTTCTGTTTGTTATATTTGAATGTAGTCTAATTTTCTCAGAATAAACCCTCTGCAGATGACATTCTTGCAGGCATTCAAGTCTCTCAGAATGTCATCAAAATTGGATGGGGGGGGGGAGAACAAGTTCTAATTATAGTTATGAAGCTGGGTCCTCAAGCTTCATCATCTTCCACTAACTCATTTTTCAATGTGCCCTCTTGTTAAAAAGCAGAAAAATAAATACACACATTTAAAGCAAAACAAAAAAAAAGGCAAAAACCTAGGAGCTGCTCACCGAAACTTTACATATATGATTTGATGGACACCTAAAGAACTGTGTAAGATATTTAGCCTTGGAGTCAATTGTAAATGTTAAAGCAACAAGGAAAGGACAGGATTTGAGAATGATTCAAACAGACCGATATCCCAGCCAAGGAGAGTACAAGGGAAAATATGACCCTAAGAACTTAGCAGAATCAAAGACAGCAAAAAGTGATCATAAGATACAAAGTCTGAGCAATAAACTAAGCGACAAAATTTTGATGTGCAGCTAACAAGTCCTCTATAGGTAAATTAATATTATTTATTTATTTATTTATTTATTTATTTATTTATTTATTTATTTATTTATTTATTTATTTAAATTCCATTTATATCCCGCCCTTCTCCGAAGACTCAGGGCGGCTTACAAGCTTAGCAGTAGCCTTCATTCTATGTATATGCCTGCTTGTTAGGGCTTTCACACACACCCCAAGCGGCATTATTACAAAGTCAGCTTAATTTATTTATTTATTTTTATTCCATTTATATCCCGCCCTTCTCCGAAGACTCAGGGCGGCTTACAAGCTTAGCAGTAGCCTTCATTCTATGTATATGCCTGCTTGTTAGGGCTTTCACACACACCCGAAGTGGCATTATTACAAAGTCGGCTTATTGCCCCCAACAATCTGGGTCCTCATTTTACCTACCTGGGAAGGATGGAAGGCTGAGTCAACCTTGAGCCTGGTGGGACTCGAACCTGCACTAATTGCAGGCAGCTGGTGTTACTTAAGGAGGCATTAGCCCACTGCTCCACCAAGGCTCAATAATATTATTAGGATTAATATTATTATATTAGGAATTTACTTAACAGGAAAAGGCAATCTTTTTTTTTTTTTTTTTGCAAACTGATGCCACATATATTTTGTTCTGGACAGCTGGAGATCCAGGGGCACAACAATGATGAAGTAGTGCTACTAAACAGATACAGAGAGTACTTGGTGCTCTCTGGGCTTGGTTGTTTGCTTGCCAACTAGGTAACATCATCATTGCAAATAATTTATGTACAGTTTATGTACAGTAACTTGCCTGCCAGTGTTGGCGGAGATGTGTTTTTTTCCCCCCTTGGTTGTTCCTTGATTAGGGTGTTATTTTTCTGCTTTATTGTTTACTGTTATTAATCCCTGCTTATCTGAGTGTTGGCTGCTGTGTTCTGGTCTTTTTGTTTCCTTCTTAGCTTTTTTATTGTCTCTTTTGAATGGTATGCAAATGTGGTTTATATCTCCACATGTCTATTGATGGCTGATTTCTTTGAACGTCAAGTTTCCAAGAATTCCCTGGTGTTTTGGATTTCGCTTGGTGTAAATGTCTATAAAGATTCTCAATCATCCAGTTAATGGTTGTCCCTAATTTGTTGTTGTTTTTTCCTCAAAAAAGCAACTGGAATTCCCCACCAATCAGTTAGAACCAAAGAAGCTTTTTGAGTGAGAAGTGAAATGTTTTCAAAGAAAAGACCAAGAAAGTCCAATTGCTTTTTTTGGGGGGGAAACACACACATTTGGAATAGCTCGGTCTGCAATGCTCAGTTTCCCAGTTTAAAATATTGATTAGTCAAAGCATTAAGTTGGAGTCTCTATGAGTTGTTTGAACTTCTTCCTTCCAGATTCCTTAACTTTAGGAGGAGTACTTTTTTGAAGAACAAGCCTGAAACATGTGAATGTTCTTTGTTTGCCATGTTGTCAAACACGTCCTTTGCCTTTTCACCCTCCAAGAGTTTCTTCACATCTCTGCTCAAAGCAAAGAGCTGAATTCAAGCAGTGCTCCAGGCTGAAGCATCAGACTGGAGTGGCTGTGTTGCTTCAGCCCACAAAATAATAATAAAAAAAGGATTCTTTGCATGTACTCACATTCACAAGCCACCTCTGAAGCAAAGCAGCTGGACAAGCATTCTGGCTGGCTTTGACTGGAAATGTCAAGTAGAGCAACTCAATTCTCCAACTACAAGCATCACTTCAAATCAGACAGCTTTGATATTCTGACTCTATTCAATGCTTTGAATCTGACTGCAGATGATCTGAACATCCACACTCACTTGTGGTGCCAGATAGGTAGCCTCCATCCACACAAAAGGACCTTTCCCAGAATTTCTACAGTAGAGATGGAACAAATCAAACTGGGGACTCTTGGCTTTCAAAACACTTGCTCTTACACAGTTGCAACTCTCCCTCACATTTTTTTCCTCCTTGTCCTACTTCAAGAGCTTCCAATTATGAATATGATTATTCTGAAAGCTGTGCTTACGTATTCATGGATTTATTTATGTTTCTGCACATGGGAACATGTTGTACAACACTTAAAAAGAACTGATTGTAGATGAAAGCATCGGAACAAAAAAGAGATCACCTCTACAACTGCCACACACTCTACATGGGGGTGCCCTTGAAAAGTACCTGGAAATTTTAACTGGTCTGGAATGCTGTCTGGAAAGTGATGGGTATGCCTTCGTATGTCTGTGAGACACCTCACTTTGAAAGTGCAAAGAGGTTGGCAGTTTGCTTCTAGGTGTGGTTGAAGGCACTGGCTATGATCTACAAAGTGCTACATGGGTAAAGGACAGGGCTACCTGAAGGACTGCCCATCCTGAGGTGTTGGCCCAGCTGGTTCAATCCAACAGAATTGGTGCACTCTGGGTTCCTTTGATTGATCAGTGCCATCTCCCAAGATCCTAGGAAGCGTGCCTTTTCTGTTGCGCTCTGGAACAAGGTTCCTCTTGAGCTCCATGTGGCTCTCAACCTGATGGTGTTCTGGAAGACCTTAAAGACATGGCTTTACTCACAGGCTTTGGATTAGGGCAGTTGGAACTCCTTATTTAATTGCCTTATATCAGAGGGTCTTCAAACTTGGCCCTTTTATGACTTGTGGACTTCAACTCCCAGAATTCCTCAGCCAGCATGCGTGCTGGCTAAGAAATTCTGGGAGTTGAAGTCCACAAGTCATAAAAGGGCCAAGTTTGAAGATCCCTGCCTTATATAAATTGTTACACGCTTTGCTATATTCATTTTTACTCCCTAAAGTCTTAAGCTTTAACTTACAATTTTATTTATATTGCTACAGTATATGAATATATACCTTGTTTTACTTTAAGCAATCATGACCCTTTTGTTTCATTTTGCTGGTCAGTGACCAAACTAAAATGACTGACCTGCTATGTTTTTGTTTTTGTTTTTCAATTTTAATGGTTGTTATTCTGTTTCTATGGGAAGCTCAGAGTCAATTGGAGTGGGATGGCATTGAAATCAAAATACTAAAGAAAGAAAACTAAAAAGAAAACAAACAAAAATCCTCAGGCCTCTAACTTAAGTTGAATTATGTCCAATTTTGAGACCTCCTGTGGTAAAACTCATTTCAATAAACTACCTTTAATGGTTATTGTGGCACCTTGTGTCACAATTTGTGAATAATTACTTTACTACAGTTACCTCATGCTAGTTTCCTCCTGTTCTCGGTAATGCATTGCGTAACTAGTGTCACCGCAACAGCCTTGCCGCAGCAATCGTTTCCTCCTCATAAAAAGTAACTAGTGCCACCGCAACAGCCTTGCCACAGCAATCCTTTCCTCCTCATAAAACAGAATTGCAGATAATTGGTGCTATTCAGTCAAATCCTTTGAGTCAGACAAGCAGCAAAAGGTCAGAAAGAAAATCGCCACATCATATTCATGGGTTGTCTTCTGCTGGTTGTTTAATTTTGATCCCAACTCTTCTCCTTCAATTCAAGGAAGAAGAAATTGTTTCAGAGGGAAAATTCAGAGGAATCAAAATCCTCAGGGAGCCTTTCAGGATGATACTTCAGGTTTGTTTCTCTTAGGGCATTGGCTAAGAAGTTGTCGGGTGTGCTTTGCAGCTTCCCAGACCTTAATTAGATTCCAAAAAAGGGATGCTTTCAATCAGGAAGCAAAAGCAGCTCTAGTGATGAAAAGCTAAGAACCTAAGAAGTGCCTGATGCCATCCTAAAGTGAGAAAACCATTCTTGTAAACACCACCAAGAGCAATCCAGAAGAAATTCTAAAGCAGTCTGAGAACAAGAGGGAACAGAACTCTCTTCAGGAGAGAGCTAAGAAAACTTTCAGGAGATTAGAGAATGATTTTGGGTATATTATTCACCCAGACCCACATTCCATGGATGAATCCAGGAAGGTCTTCCATATTTGTACGTTTCCAAATCTCTCGGATCATCCGATGGATTGCTATTTTGTGCATAAATTGTGTTGTGGGGAAAATGTCCACTCAAGTAAGGAACCAAAGTTTTTGAGATGAAAGGAACAAAGTACCTTTTATTAGCCTACACAATTATAGTGATCACTGGGGTCCCTTGGTTTCAGCAAGGATAGGGGTAACATCTGACCCTACTGTGGGCTGATTCAAATTCTACATTTCTATGAAGGCTCCAAGTCCACCCTTTCAAGTGATTGATATTAGCACCTTAATAATAATAATAAGTTGGAAGGGTACCTTGGAGGTCATCTAGTCCAACCCCCTGCTCAGGCAGGAAACCCTATATACCATTTCAGAGAAGTGGCTGGCCAGTCTCTTCTTAAAAACTTCCAGTGTTGGAGCATTCACCACCTCTGGAGGCAGGTTGTTCCACTGGTTAATTGTTCTAACTGTCAGGAAGTTTCTCCTTAGTTCCAGGCTGCTTCTCTCCTTGACTAGTTTCCATCCCTTGCTTCTTGTCCTGCCTTCGGGCGCTTTGGAGAATAGCTTGACTCCCTCTTCTTTGGGGCAGCCCCTGAGATATTAGAATATCAACCATGACCGTACGCACGGAGGAACAAAAACCTAGTTTCCATTATCCATCTCCTCTTCTAAAGTCATCAGCAGTTTCAGTTTGACTGCTTCTTCTCCTGTGCAGTTCAGGATTCCTTACGATACGTATGGACATAAGGATAGGATCTTATTATCCTCTATAATGGTTACACTCTGATGAAAAATTCCCTGGTGTTCTTAATTCTGCAACAGTTTTTTTTTTCCTGTAAAGAAGAATCCAAAGGAACTACCAAGGGTGTTACATAGGTTTCCATCACTCCAAAGGCACTCTGTAGACCCTCATTCCTGATTTTTTTTTAAAAAAAGAAGCTTTCTTAGGCTTTAATAAAAGGTGAAATAAAACAGAGACGCTGCAGATCCTAAAGAGATGATTGCACAGTGAAAGGCATGACACCCACATCTTTTGCCCCTGGCTGCTAAAATCAGTGGAAGGTCACAAATGCTTCGCACATGAGCGTGTCACCAAAATTTATTTTCTCCTTCAGAAGTAATGTCGAAATCAAATTGATTTTCACCAAACTGAAAAGGGAGCTGAGTGCGACGGAGTTTATCTGCATGGCACCTCTTATTATTAATCTGTCTCTTCTTCACATTTCAAGCCTTAGGTTTGGACAATAAACATGACTTCTTGTTTCTGCTAAGAAGGCCAGAACCCCTGAGGCTTCCATTATTTACACCTCCACCTCTTACTTCCAAAGACCTTGTCAGACATTGATTGAAAAGTGGCTGGATAAAACTGTTTCCAAGGTAGCTGAATCTGCCCTACAGTGCAGTGCCTCTTTTCCTGCAGTGACTTGACTAAAAATCAATGGGCAGTAAGTGGATTTAGGAATGTGGGGCTTTTTCTAATGTGTGTGTGTGTGTGTGTGTGTGTGTGTGTGTGCGCACGTGCACACATGTGAAAAATTTATTTCTGAGAGATGGCAGAGACTCGGAGTGAACCTGCTTTATAATTATGAAGCAAACCTCTGGAGAAGAAATGCGAACTGAAGTCAGCTCTGCTAAAAGAAGAGCTGATCATGATGGAACAACAAGCCAGTGAGTAGACAGACTCTTTGTCATTTCTCTCTTGACAATGAGATGACCTGAAATCTCCCACAGGTGTTCCGGGCAGTTGTTCCTCATGAGAAGACTGCAAGACTGTAGTCTCCAGTGGGTTTAGAGCTCTGGGAGAAGAGAGAATGTCCATCTTGCTCAAACCATGGTTGGTGCCTTTAAAAGCACACTGGACTCTCATGCTTCCTTTTCTAATCATTTTTGGAAATTGCTTGTTAATTGCTTTTCAGCTACTGTTCCAGGTGCTCCAAGTTAATTTTAGAATGTCAGCCTCTACAGAGAGACTGTCTTTAAAAGATGTTATGGAAACCTAGCAGTTCGAAAGCATGTAAAAATGCAAGTAGAAAAATAGGGACCACTCCGGTGGGAAGGCAACAGCGTTCCGTGCGCCGTTGGGGTCTAGTCATGACCACGGAGACGTCCTCGGACAAGCGCTGGCTCTTTGGCTTTGAAACGGAGATGAGCACCGGCCCCTAGAGTTGGAAACGACTAGCACGCATGTGCAGGGGAACCTTTACCTTTTATATACTATATATATTGGATAACAGTGAATTAAGAACTAGAGTTCCCACCACAGGCTTGGACATTCCTCTTCAGATGAAATGTCAGATGCTTGTCTTTAGGGCTTCGTAACTTCCTTCCGCTATTTTTTTTAAAAAAAAAACAGTGCCAAGAACACTATCTCCCTAAATCACTACATTTAAATGATCTAATTGCCAAATATCATCAGCATGACTTAACAGCTTTGAAGCCAAAAGCACTCATAACCCTATCAATAAGCCAAACAGAATTAATTAAGAAAAGAGTGCCCCAGTTATTACTCAGGAATATCTTGGGGGAAAATTAAAAAAAAAGTCACATGAGTGACACATTGCAGCTCATTTTGTATTATAGAGCATTCACTGCAGTCTTCTGGATTTTACACCAAGTGCTAATTGCAGCCTCTGACCTGAAAATGTTACTTCCCTCCCCATGTTAAAAACCTTTCAACCAATGCTCCATGAGCTTTGATGAGCTACAGAAATCCTCTCTCACCTGGTGAACTCCAAATGATTTGGATTAGACTCCCAGCATTCAAATCAGAGCTGGATGGAAATTCAAAGGATTGTTGTTTCAACATGCCAGAAGGACATTGGGATAAATAGGGGCCTTTACTAGGGGCCTTTAAAGTACCTTTAGTTGCAATTATTTGCTTCACTTTAGCTTCCCTTCCCAGTTGATCTTATCCACCAACACAAAGCTCTTCCTAATTTATCTGTCCTTCAGTCCCCAGAATTCTCCAGCCAATATGGCCATTGATCTTGTCATCATGTCCTTTGTGAAGGCCTATTGTTCTCGACACTCAGAACAAGAAGGAAGCATTTGTCTTCCCATCTTACAATTGATTGGCGGTAGATACAGGAACTCAACATGCAGGCCCATCATTTAATGGATTCTCTTGCCACCAGAAGATGGAGAGATGACAATGAGCTTTGATGGCTTTGAGCGCAGCTTAAAGAAATTAAAAGGAAATAAAACTGTAGGCCACTAACAGTTGGAGTCGGAATAGCAAGGAAAGAATTATTACCTTCAAACCTTGTTTGGAGGGTTTTTTTTCCAATTGGGATAGAGATAATTAGCTGAAAAGCGAAAATGAACTAGACATACCAATGAAAGTATAATAGTGCTTTTTTTTTGCAAGCTTACAATTTAAAAGATACAAAAGAGAAGAAGGAGAGAAGAGCATCACATATCCAGGGCGCTAATTCCTATGCTGAAAAACTCTGACCAGCTAGACTATTATTAAAAGGGGCAGAGAAGCCCAATGGAGTTTGGCATTTTGTGAAAGTTGATGGAACACCTTCTCATCTCCCTGAACTTTAGAAGACAAGATTCTGGACATGAAAATTATTTGATCCAATCTATCCCAACCCTTTATGTGTAACAGTTGGACTTCTCTATTGATGTAGTTGCAGATTTGCACCCCAGGAAGAACTTTTTTTTTCAGTGAAGTCTTTCCCATACAAATATCCTGTCTCGGAGCTACTGAATTAGCAAAAGAGCCTTCCTGCAGAAGATTAAAAAGAGAGAGAGAGAGAGAGAGAAGCTTTAAATCCCTCAAAGCCACTTATATTAAGCATTTGAAACCGTTGCTTTCTTTGGTATTGACAGAAGCAAAAACAGCTTGTAGGTATGCTCCTAGCCAGAGTTATTGTTACTAATTAGTTTGTTCCCAGAAGAAGGATGATACCTGTTCTTACAACGTGACTCAATAAAAAAAGGGTGGGGGAAATCTCCAGAGTTCGTGTCTGTATGGTGGCATTTTCATGCTAAAAATGAAAAAAAAAACATCTAAAAATTAAAACAAAAACAAAAAAAACAACCCAGCTCAGCTGCTTATTTTGACAGTGCTTGTAAATACCATCTTTACTTAAACGAATTAATACATGTTTTTGGAAAGATGGAACGGTCTCAGGGTTAGATGGTGGTTTGTTTTTTTCTTTCCCCCAGAGGAATCTACATCCTCCCAGGATACGTTGACACGAACTATTAGGAGATGGGTTCATCTTGTTGTATTATATACTGCGAAGGACCAGGAACAAAGATTTCAAATGTGCATATTCACATAGGAAAGGAAAACTCATCATAGTAAAAGGGACATTTTGTTTTGTCTTCCCTTGACTATCTATTAAGCTATCTAAGCCTAGAGGGGGTGTCCTCCTCCTCCTCCTCCTCCTCCTCCTCCTCCTCCTCCTCCTCCTCCTCCTCCTTCTCTTTGCTATAAGTGTAATGTAGTGGGTCCGACGCAAGGAAGAGACGCTAGCCCGTGTACATGTTCAGCTCTTTTATTGGGGGGGGTAGCGTACTGAGGAATGAGGGTTACCTGGCCTCCTTAAATACCTAACCAGGTAAGCGGACAGCCAATGGGGTTGGCCCTAGGTTTCCTGCCGAAACTAGGTTTCCCACCAAAACCGTTCAGGCCAACGCCCCCTGGTGGCTGTTGCTATGCAGGTGCCTGCATACATAACAATAAGAGTCTGGAGAAATCTGGTATGTTTAGCGTTAAGGAAGTGAACCATTTGAGAAATAGAACAGCAGTGTTCCAGTTCGGAAATGGAAGCCACTAAGAAGATGGCCAAGAGTTATTTTCCATAGATACTGGGAGCATGGATAATGGGTGTAAACAGCAGCTGCCTAGACTTTATTTAAATGCAAGAAAAGATTTCCTAATCATGGTTCTGTACACAAGCAAAATGGTCTGTTTAAGACTATTGTGGATTCTGTGGAGGTTTTTAAGAAGAGACTGGACAGCCTCTTATTGAAAATGGTGGAATTACTTTTCCTGAACACTACAGAAATGATCTTTGTGATCCCTTCCAATTTTTCAGTTCTTTGATTTATGATCACCAAAATTCTGCGAGTGGTTGAAGCTAGGAAATAGACCAAATCAGCTTTTATTTCATTTGTAGAGCTGAAGTGGTCATAGATTTTAATCATACCATTTATGATTTTTTTTCCAGAAATATGTCTTGATATTGGACGGTCTTTGAATGTTTTAACCTAAAATTCCCATCATTCCTTTCTATTGGTCATGCTAATTAGTACTAATGGAAGAGTACCAGGTTGGATGCTACTGCTAATTATGTAGTGTTAGCTACAGTGGTGGGATTCAGCCAGTTCACACGGCAGAACCGGTATCTAATTTTTTTGTTGCCCAAGCCCAGAATGGACTTCCAGAAGTGGCATCCACACAAGAGAACCAGTTGTTCACATATTTGAATCCCACCACTGGTTAGCTGGTATAATTTGTTAGCCTACAGCATTCATTCTTCCTAACCATAATAACCACATGCATATTGTTAGAAGGTTAAAGAAGACAATTATCCCTTCTCTGTAGTCACATTCAATCAGTTTATGCCTGAAAAATTACAAGTTCCCACCCTAGCTTCCTTGTCATTTAATATTTAAAATGCACCACCTTTTTCAGTTTTTTTGCACTTCTGTGAATTTTCTTGAATATATATTCCCCTTAATTTATTTTTGGATGGGGAAGTACTCAACTGCTGCAAAGTTCTAGATGTCCACTTGATGACAGCAAAGAGGTGGTGGCTTTAGACATCTCTGCTGCCATCTAATGGACACTTGGAATTTTTGCAACTGGTCGCCCTAGGTTTTACAGTAAATATTGTGGCAATTGATAGATGCTTATTGTCATTTCCAAAAGGATAGATGATAATATACCAAGAAATTTAAGTAAAAGATAGATCTTTAAATTCAAACAGCTGTATCATTATAGCCCAACATTTACAACATATGCCAATCAAAATGACAGCTAATGACTGATGGTGGTGATGGGGGAAATAATGTGAAGACGAGTCACATGAGAACCATACTCACATCTTCCAAATCACTTGTTTGATATACAGAATTCAGCAGAAAGTAAGTAACTTTGTTCATGATGGCACATTAGCTGGAGATTTACTCAAGCTACCAACAACCTGTTTGGTTTTTTTCCCCATAATCTACACCCTTGGAGCCAATGCTTGACCATCTGTATAGCAACTACTGGGGTCATAGGGGCTAGATTCAGGCAACATCAGAAATCTGTAGTCTCACTTTTATTCCTTATGTGAAACATTACAGTTTGCAAACCAGGGCTTATGACATAGGCCAGTAGTTCAAAATATGTGGCGTGTCTGAACTCATTTTATGAATCTCTGGTGGCTGGATCCAAATATCCCCTACTGCAGTCCTGCACTCCATCATACCTTTAAGCCTCTCCGTGGTGTCTAAACCCAGCTCTTGTCTGTTGAAGCATCCCAGAGATTATTTAAGAGTGCAATGGGGCCTGAAATCTAAGAATGTAATTAGAGTTATGAATCTTATGTCAAAGAGATATCGGATAAATTGTAAGGAAAGATATTAACCTAGTGCCTTGCAGAGTATAACAATTACAGCCAATATAAGACCTTAGGTTTCTATGTCCAGGATAAATTCTCTTATCTGGGATCATAGAACATTTCTGAGATTTAAGAAAAGCATCTGCCGAGGATTTGGGTGGATTGAAAAGACTCTGAGATAGAATTAAAAGCTATCATTCTCAAACCTTCCTTGGGAAAACATTCCTTGTTCCGTCACATCTGATAAGACTTCATCATTTAGACAAAGGGAGAGAACGTCAGTTTTCTGGGGTCTCAAATTTTGTTGAGCTTTTCTTGGCCAAGACCAGAGGATCTGAGAACAAATGATCAACCGTTCGAATAGGGTACAAAAGTCAAGTTCTGTGTTCCCTTTGGCCAAGAGCAGTTGATTTTTATTTGTTGGATCTCCTTTTTATATCTTAACACAGAGCAAGTTGCTGGCCATTTCTTTGCTTACGGAACCCTGATGGAAAGTTTGCTATCCCATTTATTTCTCAAAAGAAAGCATATCTGAGCAAACAGCCAACATTTCCATTATCTCTCCTTTGCCAGCATCTTATCTTCTCTTTGCCAAAACCTCTGTATTAAGGAATTCTGAAATGCCCACAGAAAGACAGCCAGGCATCCTGGGGGCAAGCAACACACCTTTCACAGACGACCCGTCTCTCTGCCTGATGAGAAGATATGTGAAAAAGACAAACTCGTGTACTTACCACCTTCTGTAATTTGTCTCGGCCCTGGATGAGAGACTCCCCCCCACCCCCATTGAATAAGCAGTTGAGTGTACAGATTGTTTCTGGTTCTTTATTTACTTATTTTTATTCAATTTTCATTGGAGCCAACCCAAGAAGCCTGAGGCTTCTACTAAGCATCACCCTCAGGAATTGTAAGGAAGCTAATATTCCTTCTATATCATTTGCAAGCTTGTTGGATTCAAAAGAATGCTTCTGTTTATATATTCCAGAATGAAACACCTTGCTCTGTTTTCAGGCAAAAACAAAAGGGACTTTTGAATATTAGGCAAGAATTGAATTGGGGTGGACCGACAGGAAAAAAAATTCATGTAGAAGAGGCTAGTGGAGTTTGGCGACTAGTCTGTATTTCATTTATTAGACAGTCTGTTTGGGACACTGCCTAATAGAGCACTCTGATCATAAAGTCTCAAAAGCCAGGAAGATGGCCTTGCTAGAGATGTGCAACTACTAGACAAAAGAGGCTGAAACATTGTTTAAGCCCAGAACAAGATAACATTGGGAAGTGCTCAGGCAGATACTGCCCTGATTCAATGGAGTATACAAAAAAGGGAAGGAAGGAAGGAAGTATAGTAAGTCGGACTTTCAAGACTCCGTTATAGCCAATCTCAGTAAAAGTAGTTTTCCTGGTTTGGCCTAACTGATTCGACCTAGGGAAGTTGATCCAGAGCACTTTGACATGTGTGGAACAAATGAAGAAAGTCACTGCTTGCCTTAGTTCATTTTCAGTGGAAGTGGAATTGCCAGCAAATCTCCTTAACTGTGTGTAGCCCAAACCATAGTATGTCTCTTTTGGTGTCAATAATTTCATCATGGAAGGAAACTGGTTTGGCACCCAGCATAGAATAACTAAAATCCAATGGTAAAATTCTGGGTAAAAATACCCAAGCATAAGAAAAAAAGAAAAGAAAAAAAGAAGGAAGGAAGGAAGAAAAAGGAAGGAAGGAAGGAAGGAAGGAAGGAAGGAAGGAAGGAAGGAAGGAAGGAAGCAAGGAAGCAAGGAAGCAAGGAAGCAAGGAAGGAAGGTATTGAACCTACTTTGCAAGAACTAGAGCGAAAATGGAGGAAGTTAAATGGAAATAAAAGGAAATAAATTATGCATTAACAGAAAATAGCCCATTGATTTATTTTGGTACAAAACTATTCAAGTTAGTCTGACACCTGAAGGAGTAACATACATACTTCCCCTTTTCACTAAAATATAACAATAAATTAAGCAACTAACCATCTGCTGCCCTTTCGTTTCCCTCCAAATCAAGTGCCAGATATAACAACCTCATTCAGCCTAACCTTTGCAAGAACCCACTTTCCACATAGCAAAGGCTACAGTCATGATATCTATTACTCCTGGGGGAAATGTTGGCTTTTGACTGACAGATGGCATTCTGTCCATTTCTTAACAATCTGAGGTGCTGTTATCTGCTTTGCAAGCACGAAGTATGATTTCGCATAAAGGAAGGAGAGCTGTAGAAATAAAGTGTCTTGTAGACCATCCTCTGTGTGCGTGGATATGTAATAGATATATGGGGTGGGGAAAATTGTATCCACTGCCATTATTGAGAAAACACAGAGAGCTGATAAAATGAAAACAATTTCTTACAAGGCATGAAGCAAAAATGCTCCAAGCATACTTAATAAGGTGACCAAATTTGGATGTTGAGAGTTTCAGAGGCAAGCATGAATACTGTTAGATGAACCACGATAACGCAGGTGAAGAAGGCAAAAGATATAAAGGTCACGGATTGCAAAAATGTACATTAAGGCTGCCCAGAACGGGGTGAAAGTTCCTCTGAATTGTGTAATTGGAGGGAATAGCACAAAGCCTTCTGAATGAGGGGAGAAAAAGAAACATTTGGGGCTGACATACTAGAAGGCTTTGGAGATAAGGAAGAATGAAGCTGGTTGACTTCTACAAATCCTCCAGGCCAACTGCTGAAAGCAAAGTAGCAAATGGTATTCTGATCAGCCAAAAAGACCTGAATGTTGATCATGGAGAATTTTAATTACTGAGATTGGAGGAGTAATAATGACATGATAAAAAAGGGATTTTTCCAGATAATGCAGGATTACTTTATAACACAATTTGACAATCTCTCTGACCATAGAGATTGTTTGACAAATTAGAGAAACCAATTTGATGAATGAGAAGCATCTAATTAATAAAGATGGGCATGCAGAATCTGGCAATTGTATAGTTTCCTTCCTTCCTCCCTCCCTCCCTCCCTCCGTCCCTCCCTCCCTCCCTCCCATCCATCCATTATTTACAGTTCTCAGTTTCATGAAATAGACATTTTTTTAAAAAAAAAGAAATGTGGTGTGGGCTTATTTTTCCATTTGAAAATGTTACTGAAGAAATTATTCCTTCTCTCTCCTCCCCCTGTCAAAATGTGCAAAGAAGAGTTATTTTGTAGAGGAGGAGGGGGGAATGGAAAGGTAGAAGAACATACAATTTCTCAGCATCTGAGATTGCTTTGTTTCTCTGTTCTGTTTTCATTGTTGTTGTTCTTATGGCTAAAGGCTTCAAAATGCATTGCCTTGGCTCAGAGGAGCTGCCTTGTTGAGGATAGACTCAAGCCAGTATTTATTTATTTATTTATTTATTTATTTATTTATTTATTTATTTATTTATTTATTTATTTATTTATTTATTTATTTATATTTTAATCCCATTTATATCCCGCCCTTCTCCGAAGACTCAGGGCGGCTTACAATCTAAGAAGCACAAATCAATGTGCTTAGCAATAGCCTTCATTCTATGTCTATGCCTGCTTATTAGGGCTTTCACACACACCCCAAGCGGCATTATTACAAAGTCAGCTTATTGCCCCCAACAATCTGGGTCCTCATTTTACCTACCTCGGAAGGATGGAAGGCTGAGTCGACCTTGAGCCTGGTGGGACTCGAACCTGCACTAATTTTATTTTATTTTATTTTATTTTAATTCCATTTATATCCCGCCCTTCTCCGAAGACTCAGGGCGGCTTACAAGCTTAGCAGTAGCCTTCATTCTATGTATATGCCTGCTTGTTAGGGCTTTCACACACACCCCCCAAGCGGCATTATTACAAAGTCAGCTTATTGCCCCCAACAATCTGGGTCCTCATTTTACCTACCTCGGAAGGATGGAAGGCTGAGTCAACCTTGAGCCTGGTGGGACTCGAACCTGCACTATTGCAGGCAGCTGGTGTTACTTAAGGAGGCATTAGCCCACTGCTCCACCAAGGCTCTTAGAATGCTAGTTCATCAACCCTAGTCCTGTGAATGTTAAACATCGGAATGGATGTTATCAAGAATGGGAGTGAACCATTGTTTACCCAAAGCCAATGAATACAGATCAATAAGGAATGGACTGTAACTCCAGGAAGGTAGATTAGCTTCATAGTGGAGCAGATGAGTAACAGTGCCTAGGGAACTCCTCCAATCACGAGAGATTATTTAAAATGCTGACAGGCAGCTGTCAATGATGCTTAAGCCTGAAAGACACATGTGAGCATAGAGGAATCAAGCTGCTTGACTGTGAAGCAAAACCAGGATCCAAGCCTTGGTTGGGTGGGGTGTGTTGAGTAGTGATTTGGCAAGGCAAAGCTTGTGCTTACACTATTTTTTTGTAACAGTGCACTCATTCTGCAGATTTGACACAGAAACATGATGGCTGTGGGAGAAAGTTGGCACTTTTTGTAACTGATATCTGCCTTTATTTTTCCCCTTACCAGACAACCTTTGTGTTCCTTTTTTTCCAGTGGTCTTTCCCCCCCCCCATTTGTGATACCCCATGGTTTCTTCTGAACAATATGGACTGCTTCTTTTACTATGCCTCTTTAATATTTTAATATCTCTTCTCCATCTATGTAAAATGACTTCCTCTTGACTTTTTGTATTGTGGTTCTCTATAAATACCGGAAAGCTTTTTGTGGCAAAGGGTGACAAAGTTGATGGCCTTTGGAAGGATATAGATCAATTAAACATACTCTGCTGTTCAACTTTGTGACCTTATCAACTTCCGTGTTCACCTTTCTTTAGATCTGTTCATTTACCAACTAAGCTGCTCCAACTATTTTAGACTATTGAGCTGACCTTTCATTCTTTTTTAACGAATATCTGTGACTCAGTTATTAAAATGAAACAAAAATGTTTATAAACTCAGTTTATAATGAAACTAAGAGATACTTTAAAAAAATTATTTGGTAGAAACCCTTCCATATGTTGGAACTGCTTGTCATTCCCCCCCCCCCCGCCCTGTCAAACTTCCTTTAACTTGTACACAGGCTTAAGGAAGAGATGTGCTGACTCTTTTCCTTATGCATGTGTATATGACTAGGTGGATTGGCAGGATCAGAAAGATTACTTCCATTTAGTTTAGTTTAGTTTAGTTTTTTCTACACCTTTTCTGACCAGAAAAAAAAAGAAAGGAAACCCAAATACTTTTCTGGGTGGGGTGAATGTAGAAATCTATTTTCTGAAAGGATATTTTGCCACACGAGGCAGTGATTAGTCATCCCTGATTCTAGGTAATTTCAGAGTTTGACAAGAGCTTAGCAGAGGATTATTATAAAGCAGTCATTACTTCCAAAGCCAGAGCTTGTTTCGATAGGCACACACGGTGAACTCCAATCATGTGGTAAAAGTAACTTGCTGGTATTTGGGTCCAGCAATACAGGGGCCCTACGGAGGATTAGGTTTATTAATTTCTGATCTGTGATACAGTGTGAAATCTTTTCAAGTCCCTACCTACAAAGTCCAACAAGCTGTTTCTTAAGCTCCTGTACATTCACTGTGGTGTAACGCAGCACTAATTTAACTGCAGCTCTCCCTTAAAAGCTTGATCAGAGTCCGACAATGGACAAATCTAGCTGCAAAGTGAGGCAACTCTTGACCTTATTAGCTGCGATCTCATTAGATACTGGAAATGTTACCTCATTATTTCTAGAGAGGCCCCAGAAAAACAGGATTCTAACTCGCTATTTTAGTTTGTTAAGCAACACTGGAAAGAAATCTACTTTGTGCATTAATTCTTTCAGAGAACTAGTCTTTTCTCTGGTTGTTCTTTTGGAGGAAAAACAGCAACAACCCAACAACACACATGCAAAACCAATTTACACATTTCAGCTGTAGGATTTTAGAAGAAGGCTAAGAAGATGCAAGTAACTCTACAACATTTTTGAAGCCCCAAAGAGGAACAAACTCTGATAAACATTAAAGCTTGTGGGATGGGTGGCTGTATAAATTTGATTAATAAACAAATGAACAAATAAATAAACATGAAAATAGCCCCCCGCCCCACCCCTGTTGGACCAATCACATGACTCTCACAGATCTGGAACAAACCAGAAACTCTTTAAATATCCTTAAGAAGAATGAAGAAGGAAAGGTCACAGTGGATAACTGCTGATTTATAGAAAGAGAAAAAAAGAAAGCAGAGTGGGGGCTGAAGCAACTCATAGAACAGAAAGACTGTAAGATTTTTTTTTAAAAAAAACCACATCTACTTCCTAAAAAGACCAAGCTAATTCCAAGCTTTTCCAATCATTTGGGAAATAACTATTTCCAAGTTTTCCAAGGGGATTTAACAATCTAAGCTGGGATCCAGAAAGAACAAGGAACTCAACGCCAGAGAAAAGGGCAACATTTTTATAACATTCACAAAGGTTTTCATAGTTTCCCCTCTCTCTTAATCATATGCATCTTACTCCTCACTCCTAGGCATTTGGTAAAAACCACAGTGTTATCACATGCGTCATTGTAGCACTGACATGCTAGGGGTGACTAGGGGTGGCATAATAGTGGTTTTTTAATCTCTAAGGGGCTGCCACAAAGAAGAGACCAATTCTGCAAAGCACCCAAAGGCAGAATAAGAAGGAAAGAACCAAGCTAGAACTAAGGAGGAATTTCCTGACGGTGAGAACAATTAATCAGTGGAACAGCTTGCCTCCAAGTTGTGGGTGCTCCAACACTGGAAGTTTTAAAAAAGAGATTGGAAAACCATTTGCCTGAAATGGTATGTTCCCTGCTTGAGCAAGGGGTTGGACTAGAAGACCTCCAAGGTCTACTATTCTGTTAAAGCAATATTAACAGAATGCTCCCAGACACCTATGTCTTCACATGAGTGAAGATCCGCTGAAATTTGAGGCCTTTCCTGCACCAGGGGCCAAGGTATCACCTATGAATTCCCACCCCCTTTATTCGATAAACTATCATTTCTGCCCTTTCCTTCCTCCCTCTTGCTTTTCCACTATTATTAGAAATACTTTACTGATCTATTTTGAACAGCAGTATACCAATCAATCATTTCCTTCTGCAAACATCCCTAGCTCAAGAGAATCTGAGCATGTCAAACATAATCAGGGCTGCTTTTGTTATCAGTAACTTTTGAGTGGCTTACTAGAGACTCTATGCAAAAAAATAAAAAAAACAGGTTTGGGGGTCTCTGTGTAGCCCACTAGACTTAGATATTGCTCTTCTGTTTCCAGATAATCAGTCTTACTCGCCTGAAGGCAATGCACAGTCTGCTATGCTTCCACCATAATGATAATACTATTGTTCAATTGGGCAGAATTCTTGGTGGTTCTATGGACCATCTCATTCCCCACTTACCAATCTTGTATGGCTTCTTGCAGCTATTTTGTGCTCTGTTTTTTGTTGGCTTTGATGGTGTCAAGGTACCGTGCGGCCATTCTCACATAAGCACCTTTTCCGCCGAGTTTGAGCGCAAGACACGACTGAAATATGAAAGGAAGGATTTCATGATTTTGCCTTCCATCATATCCTGGAGAAAATGATCATGTAAATACATTCATGCAAATCGGAACACACACACACTAGTGTTCTTCGTACTGTCAACTCTGCAATGAACCTGGCTGAACCTGGCCAAAAATCTTGCTCATTTTTGGTTGCCACAAGAATGGGAGGGTTATGGAATTTTCATGCTAGTCTAAACAATTCTCTATCCTGTGGGAACCAAGGTCATCTCTGTTTGTTAGAGTGAGGGGGTGGGTGCTGAGCATTTTGTTAGAAAGCCTGCCAAATTAATCTATTGGGAAAAGTAGTTGATTGCATAGTACTGGGGTGGGAAGTTTAACTTTGTAATACTGCAACTTTTTGGAGGGAACTTTAGTCTTGGTTTCATTTCTGGCTGTGCCGATACTTAGAGGAAAACTCAAACTGTTTTAGTTGGTCTCATCTATTGGAACCATGACACATACTTCCTCTATTTCACCCATCTGTTGTCAGCTCCAGTCCATCTTTTCACATGTCTTTCAGCCTCTAAATTAAATATAGGAGTCACACCTTGTGATGAAATCAATTAAAGGTCAGGATGTGCAAAGCTTGGCAGAGAGTTGTTTCATTTTCTTGCAGGATCAATCAATACCCACCTTAATTAACTATTATAAAAGAAGACACAAGCAAACAATGAAGAAGGGGAAATATGGGGCCCAGGATGAACAGGATTAAATCTTAAAATTGTGATTATTAAAGAAAGCCACTTTGTTCTTTCTTGCTCTCTTAAGCAATTTTTAGACCCTTGATTTTTCCACTGCCCAATGAATACTCTATGATATTTTGCTTTTACTGCAGTGCTCAGATGGATGAGGGAGCTACTGACAACAATCTGTTTATGAAAGAGGAAGAATCCTGGGAATTTTCAGAGAGGTCTTCTGCACACTGATGCATATTAATGAACTGTTGCCATTCCACAAAACTAAGGCAGTCAACTTAAGGAGCTACTTACAAGGGTTTTTTTTAAACTAATAAAAAACTGCTAGGTGGGACAAGGGAATTGCAGCCAGTTTTGACTGCCCATGCATTTGATATTTTTTTAAAAACAACACTGGAGGAAATAAAATAAATAAAAGGAGAAAAGGGGGGGGGAAATTCTCTTTGGCAGCAATCAGCTGCATAACATAGCCTTCTGGAGATGTTAAGAGGATTATTTTAAGTAAGGAGTTTGCAACTGGCAGCTTATTTTCATCTACTTTCTGTAATAGTACATAAAATATTACGATATCCCATAAGTGTGAAAAGTGTAAAAAAAAAACTTCTTGTCCTGGTTTTTCAGAACATAAAGCTTCAATCTGTATTGCTTTTTTAAAAAAATTCACAAATGTACTGATTTATGGTTGTTTAGGTACATATAACTACATTTGCTTAAGAGATATCCCCAAGTCCACATATTTTTCCTTCAGAGACTTTAATGGGGGTGCTTAAAAAGACAAAAATTGGAATTGGCAGAAATATGTTTAAATGGGAAGAAACAATGCTGGGTAATTTACATCGCCTCACAGTTTTCCTTCTCTGAGTGGTCTTATCTGGAACGCCTACTATTTTCCGATATTCGTTTTTGCCTGCCTTCTCAATTCAGACCATTAACCTATTGATGAATTTGCTTCCAGAAATATCTATGGAGATTCTCAATCCTCCAGGTCATGGTTGTCCCAAAAATGCTTTTTCAAGAGACAACTGGACTTTGTTTTTCTTTGAAGATGTTCCACTTCTCATCCAAGAAGCTTCTTCAGCTCTGATTGGATTGTGGAGAATGGAAAGATTCATATTCTTTGCAGACAGCTGGTCATTTACATTCTTTTAGAGAGCCGTTGAGGCCACTTGGGAGTTTATCTGTGTCCTCAGGGTCACCTGAGTGGTGCAAATGGGTGTGGAGCCTTCTGTTATGATTCAGGGTCAGCCTGTGGGTTCGGCAGTTGGGTCGGATGACTCAGATGAGGGGGAGGAGGGGGGTGTTGAAGAACTTGCTGATGATGGCTTTGAGGCTCCGCAGAGCCCCCAGCCAAGCCCCTCCTACCTGGTGGAGACCCAGACCCAGCTGTGTGAGCCTGACAGTGTGGATGAAGATGACCCACAGCTGGCCCTGTTCAAGGACGCCCGACGCAGGAGGCAGTCAAGTAGGAGCAAGCAGAGGAAGGCTGTGGGACTTCTCGGAAGGAGGCAAAGAGAGGCCACGCCATGAACTCTTTATAAAGGGAATGTTTGGGGGAGGGCTAGTTTGCTGAAAGCAACCGCTCCGATAGAGTTTCAAAGCTCCGGTATCTTGTTTCATGTTTTGTTTGTTTTTGTAATAAATTTGGCAGACGTATTCCAGCCTTTTGCCGTCTGTAAAGTGGTTGCCTTTTCTGCAAGGCCGGTAGCAGGCTGGTACAGAACACCTTCTTGTAACTGCTGAAAGGACTGTTATAGACTGGAGATAGAAGATGTCATATCCCTTCCCCTCTGTTGAGGGGAGGGCTGTTCAATTTTGACATAGATGGACTCTTTGACCCCTCTTTCAAACAAGTGGTCATCTCTGTCCAAAATGTGGACCTTGCTGTCTTCAGAAGCGTGGCCTTTTTCTTTTAAATGCAGATGGATCTGCTCAATCTTGTCCTGATGGGTTTGTTCTCCTATGTTGTGCCATGCGTTTATGAAAGTCTTTAAAGAAAAACAAGAAAGTCCAGTTGCCTCTTGAAAAAAACATCTTTGGGACATTCCAGAAGTATCCTCAGGAAATGGGGTCTCATGCACACATGAAAACGTGAGGTTTATCCCACACAATCCACCCCTTAGGCCTAAAATGTGTCACTTATTAGACTTAATGTGCACAGACAGCTGGAATTTTCTCAGGCTCTTTATTAGGGCCAACTAAAATGTCAACAAAATAAAAAGCAGAGCTAGGTACAAATGGCCTTTTGAAATGAACTGCCACATTTTTATACACAGAACCGAGATGGCAGTTTTCTTCAAATTTCCCCCAGGGAATGAGAAATCTCCAAGAAGTACTTAGGGTCAGGAGTCCCCTTGGGTGATGCCACTAGACCATAAGAACATGCAAAAATGTCACCTTTGAAAACACACTGAACTTGAAAATGACCATTTTGCACTGTTCTGGAACTGTTTCAGAAATGCGGTACACAACTGAACACCTTGTGCATTTTTGTTCATTGTACTTATAATGTGCCAACAGAGATAGGAATGTGCTGTAGGCAGTTAAACAAACATTTCCCCCTCCTGTTTCATTGTCCTCCTTCCTCTGTAAAAGAATGAGAATGCAATGGTGATTTATTGTTATTGGAGTAACTATTTCTAGGTTAACCTTCTCTTCTTGACAGGAGTTCAGCTTCAGCTTGTGGCTCTCCATGTGCCTAGCTTTCTCTACAACCCCCTCCTCCTTCAGAGTTAATCAAGAATGTTAATTAGGCATGATTAGCATTTCTCCGGCTGACAGAATGTCATCCTCCTTGATCTTTGTGGGCTTGATGCTATTCTGAAATGCCTCAGCAGTTTTCTCTCAACCCATTCTGGAGCTATTCAGCAGCCTTAGCTCCATTCTAGGACAAGCAAATTTTCAGGAACTGTAAATCTGCCTAGTCCTGTATGGTCCATAAGATATCTCTTTTTCTCTTTCCTTTTTCTGCCTTGTGGAGAATTATTTGTGTCAAATCCTCATCCCAGTGACCACGTGTTTGGCACTAGTAGCAGCCCTCAGGTAGAGATCAGGAAGATGAGTGTTAGCGGACAAGTAAATTTAAATCCATGTCAGCTGCTCTGTGGTTGATAAGGAAACTGTCAGCAGAAAGAATTAGGATCACACCTATGTTCCAGTTCAGAAGATGTATTGCTCAAATTCATACACAAGAATCTGGTCAACTAATGATCAGTAATAAATTTTATTTATTTATTTTATTTTAATTCCATTTATATCCCGCCCTTCTCCGAAGACTCAGGGCGGCTTACAAGCTTAGCAGTAGCCTTCATTCTATGTATAAGCCTGCTTATTTGGGCTTCCACACACACCCCAAGTGGCATTATTACAAAGTCAGCTTAATTGTCCCCAACAACCTGGGTCCTCATTTTACCTACCTCGGAAGGATGGAAGGCTGAGTCAACCTTGAGCCTGGTGGGATGCAAACCTGCACTGATTGCAGGCAGCTGGTGTTACTTAAGGAGGCATTAGCCCACTCTCCACCAAGGCTCAAATGGGTGCTAAATAAGAGTTAACTGAATTCAAGGGGGGAGGGGGCTGGATTTGCTTGTGGACATGTAAGGATTCTAGGCTGAGTTCTCTCTTGACTCTGTCTTCAGGCTCAGCCTGCTCTTCTCCTACAGAAAACTCTGTAAGTATCAATGAAGCTTCTGCTGCATATCAAAGAGTAGCTAAGAGGTGTTTTAATCAGGACTTTTAGTACATGGTGAAACCTGTCTCCATGCACCACTTGCCAGTTTTGATCTACATTCTTAATTTAGCAAATTATCCTTAATGGTACAGTATGTCTCTCTCATTTCAAAATCAGTTACATAGGTGAAGCCACGGCAGTCCAAATGATTTGTTTTCTAGCCCATGAAAATTTTAATGTTACCCCCACCCCACCAAGTTTTTCTTTGATGCCAATATGGGTAATTTTGACACACTGAGCAAACAATCGAACTGTCTATGAGGCACCCAACAATTAAAACAGCGCCTAACACTCTTAGGTTTGACTGCTGAAATTTGTGTTGGGTGGAGAAATATCACAGTAGACTTTGCTTCTCTTCTAAGCAAGGGTCAGTTAACACATTTATGAAAACATAAAAGTGATAATCATCCCCCCAAAGACCTATTATCTTCTCTGTAATCCTGCTGGTAAAAGTGCCCTATTGTTGTTTCAATCTGCGATACTTTTTCCTGCATAAACAAACATAAGCAGATTCTTTTTTTCCCCCAATTATTGAAGCTGAACTGCAAGCTTTTTGAAAAAGGAAGCGCATTCTCTGGTGAGGTATTTGAACATTTCCCTAGATAAGCAGAAGCAGCTTGGATGTTGGGCCCCTTACATAGCTTTTTTTTTTTAAAGTAACTGATTATGCCGGTTGATACCAACATAAAAGAGTTGAAAGCTGATGTCTCTCCTGTGCATTTTTCTTGCCTCTTCCTCCACCCCAATAACTTAGCTGAAATTTCCCAAATGACTCTGCAGATTGGAGCATCGTTATTCTTTGGATTTTGCTTATTTTGCAAAATTTGCAGCTTCGAGCTTCCCACTCGAAAACATGTTCCCCCAATGCATATAGAAATGTTCTGTCACTATCCATTAAGCATCCTTTTTAAAACAGCCCCATCCTCTTCTTTTACAAACCTATTTTCGCACAGAACTCAAACCTTTCTCTTCTTGCAAACATAGTGGTTTCATTTGGATTTCCTTTGCTTCCATAATCACTTTTACCCCAAGGTCCACCTTTGACGTTACCAAAAATGGGAACACCTCATTATTTGCTATCTTACACTCAATCTCTGAACCTTTCCCCACCAATAAATAAAATTATAAATAAATTATAAATTATAAATAAATTATAAATTATAAATAAAATTATTATTATTATTATTATTATTATTATTATTATTATTATTATTATTATTCAACCATGATATTTGTTTATCTATTGCCATGAATTTTGCTCACACGATGTCTCTGAAACTAATGCCCATCTTTTTAAGCAGATGCTCACCAAACAGTCACCATTCTCGCAAATGAAAGCCTTTCTCATTCATTCCTTGGTTTCTAACAGGCCCAAATGCCTTTTCCACATGTTTTCATCTTGCTCGCAGGCACCAGTTCATGTCACCTAACAGAATATTTCTTTCCCCCGTATATACATCTTGGATAACATTTATATAGAACATTGTCCATTGTTTTCCTCAAAGCCCATCTCTGGTTTTTCTCATCGCCATTTAGTGAAATGTGATACACAATTTTCACCAAGCTTTGACTTCCTAATTTCATACTCAACTAGAAGAACTTAGAGGACTACAAGTTATACTTTCTGGTATACTTTTTAGGCCTTTCATTCAAGAATGAATGAATAAAAACAATTATTTCATTTTATTTGCTAATCCAGGTCCTTTATCATTTACATTCCAAATTACAATTTTTCCACAAACCATGGTTATCACTAGATGAGCCAGTAGTGGTTGATCTCTATTGTCCACCATGGTTTTGGTCAATTGAGTCTTTTACCCAATGCTTTTGAATATTCTAGGAAAAGTATAGATCTGGTTACCAGTCTTAGCTGAAGTCACCAATAAAATTCCCTGCTAGCAGTCTGAATCTCTTTTGGCAAACTTGGTTATTATGCCCTAACTGCAACCAAAGCACAACTTTTGATGCAATTCTACGCAAGTTAGGTCTCCAATCTCAAGCCACCTATGTTAGGCTGTAACACCCTGATGGACCCAGAATTTGAAGGCAGTCTCAAAGTTAGGATGTTTGTCTATTTGTCAACTCCATACACAGAGTCGTGTAGACACTTAGAAGAATGTATGTGTAGAAGATTCTTCTCACTTTTCCCATCCTTTCTTATCCTCTAACAGATCTTATAAGTCAACTTACTGTTGCCTGCATACCACCAATAAGAAAATTCATAAATATTGACAATGCATCTGAAATGTGAAGTCACTTGCTGGTAGCATTTATCATTTCATAATAATTATTGCAGCAACCTATGGAATCCAAACACAGCACCATTATTATGTGAAATTAAAGGAAAATAAAACAAGAATGCAAATCAAGAGAGGGTCTATTTAGACTCCAACTTGACGACTCTATAATTATGGCAGAGATTGCTGAGCACCAGCTTTGCAGGGCTCATGATGATACAGAAATGAAGCAGCATCAATGCGAATTATGCTGCCATTAGGAAAATGAAACATTGAAGCAACTGTGGAAATAAAATCAGGGTTTTTGCTTCTTGCAGGGAGCAGAAATATTTCATAGCCTAGCCTCCTTCTCTGCTCACTAACCGTGTATTCATCTTGAGATGGATTTATGCTCATTGCAAGAAATGCAGCTGGAAGACAAAAATAAAGTATGCACCTTAAAAGAAATAGAGGAAGCATTCTCTATGAACAATTCTCCCTCATCTTCAGAGTAGAATTGTATTTTAATTCATTTTTTTTCCAGAAAGGGAGATGATTAAATATGCCTATCCTTAGCCATTAAAAAAGGATCATGTGTTAAATGAATGGGGAGGCACGTTCATCAAGAATGTTGCAATTTCAGGATCACTTTTTCCAGAAACTAATTGGAAGGTTGAACCAATCATTAAGTTTTTCTTATGAATAACTTATTATTATAAAAACCATTGGTATGAACGGCAATAATGATACCTCAAAGAGCTTGCAGTCTAACATTCTTTGCAGGTCAAATAATAGATCAAGAGAAAAGCAATAGGCAGCCATTCCTGCTGAATATATGTAATGTTACTTACTGAATGAATTACTGTCTCATATGGTAAAGATATTGATTGATTATATTTATACTTCCTTCAACAATATAGTCCATCTAGGATGGCTGTAAGTCAAATCAGACACATATTCATGGTGGGAGGTCAAACTAAAATGTTGATTTGAAGATTCAAGGGTTCCACTTGGTGGGATCACTGATGAAGGTTTGTATATCACGTTTCCTTCAAATATTCCTTCCTACCATTCTGCCCCCCTCCATTGGATATGTTCCACTGAAAGGCAGTAGTAGGTCCAAAGCTGAGAGATCTCCTTAGCCTTGGTCCAATCCACTTTACCATCACAACAAACCAACATGCATTAAGAGCAATGTTTTTCCCCCCAAGATAAATATGTAACCCAACTTTTTTTTCAATTGGACCACTCTCCTGTTGTATTGGCTTCAGGTCCCAGATGTGGTGACCCAGGATGACCAACTGGAAATATAGAACAGCACAGCTGGAAGGCATCACATCAAAGAACCTGGTTTAATATATAGTTGTGTGGCATGTAGCCACACCATTGCAGAATCTACAGAATATTTTTTAGACTTAATTATTTTTGACATGAGCATGTAGTCTGGGTTTGGAAAGTAATTGTTGTTCAAAGCATTTACATTGGCTATTTGAATGTTACCTTGGTTACAGTATTGTTTTATTCAGCGTGTCAGACTTCACACCATAGATTAGCAGTAAAACAGAAACCAGTGAAAGCTTTTCAGCTCTTAGTTAGACACTGCAGAAGATTTCCAGATATGCCTTGTCTAGTTTATAGACTACACAGCAGGAAAGAATGAAGGTTTAATGCAACAGTTGGTATCCTTCTGCAGAACAATAATCCAGAGCCTTTATGTAGCAGTGCTCAAAGATTTAAACAGTATCTTTTTTATTCCTTTCAAGTTAAAAGATACTTGGCAGTTTAGCTGATAACTTTGGGTGGCTGGAATTTAGGTACATAATGGTCTTCATGAGCTTCAGGTTTGGCCCAGTGATTCTTCCATATGTATTGTTCGTAAATGATCCTTTTTGGCTCTGTGGTTTGGCTAGGGATTCAGGCCCACTTACAGGTTTTTAAGAGGAGACCCGAACTCACTGGTAGCCTCACACTGCAATGAACAAGGGCACACATTCAATTTTGCAGCTACTAAGATTGTTGGATGAGCAGACACAAAAACAGCCAGGGAGGTGATTGAGTCAACAGGAATGCTGATTTACCACCAGCCTATCAAGTACTTAGAAGGCGAGGGCCGGGCAGCACAAGCAAAAGATTTAAAACCCAGCCATTAACACATCTCAGTCAACATCTAAAAAGCCACATACAACAGGCATTATAAATACCACACAGCACAAACTCTTTTAGAGAGAAGATCCCTGAAGATGGGCTCCAGCACAAGTCCGAAAGCTTGGAAGACTAAACCTCTGGTCCCGGTGACTGACCCATATTGGACCCTGCATAAAAAATGGAGTCCATTATCCCCCGCCTCCCAAAGTAAAAGTAATAAAGGATCATGGGAAATATTCTTTAACATATGACCAAATGCTTGATTGATTAATTGATTGGGGCTTTAATCCACTCAATAATAAAAACCCCTCAGTTGGTTGCAAAGCATATTTTTTTTTTTAATTCCATTTATATCCCGCCCTTCTCCGAAGACTCAGGGCGGCTTACAAGCTTAGCAGTAGCCTTCATTCTATTTAATCATTACCCCTTAAGTTATAATTTTTTCCATTTTGTGTTATCAAAAAAATGATCAGGCACAGATCTCGCTGAATTTTGTGTTTGTTTTTAGTTCCACCTGTCTACCGATAATTAATCTCCAGACTTCTGCCAAGATCTTTTGGAATTACAATGAGAGGAAGTGGTGCTTTTCAGGCCTGGTTTTATCCATGATTTAGTGTGAGGCATTTATTTATCAATCTTATGCATACACCGCTCAATAACCAAGACCTCTGGTGGCTTGCAATATCAATGAAGAAATAAAATGCAACCCACACTTTGGCAGAATGAAGCGGATGCCTGAGGCAGTAATTGTCGAGGAGAAAAAGATCAGAAACAAGATGCTGGAGAACAGGTCTCTGTGCTCTGTGTGCTTGGCCCAGACCTTCTGAGGCAGCCTGCTGCTCTCAAATGCTGAGAAGGATGCTATTCACCAACACTGAAGTGAAGGTTCAATTGCAAGTCTAATCAGCTTCCATCCTTGGAACGGAGGAAGGCAGTTGAGGAAACCTTGTTCTTTCATCTCAGCTGGCATGCTATTTCCTAGCCAGTCCAGGTCTTTTCAAAGAAAGCAAACCAACAGAATGTCAATCGTTTGCTGCACTTGGTAAAACCTACCTCGTTCCCTCAATAAATAAATAAATAAATAAATAAATAAATAAATAAATAAATAAATAAATAAATAAATAAATAAATAAATAAATAAATAAATAAATAAATGAGGATTAAAAGGTAAAGGTAAAGGTTCCCCCGCACATGCGTGCTAGTCGTTTCCGACTCTAGGGGCCGGTGCTCATCTCCGTTTCAAAGCTGAAGAGCCAGCGCTTGTCTGAGGACGTCTCCGTGGTCATGTGGCCGGCATGACTAGACGCCAAAGGCGCACGGAACACTGTTACCTTCCCACCGTAGTGGTCCCTATTGTTCTACTTGCATTTTGACGTGCTTTCGAACTGCTAGGTTGGCAGAAGCTGGGACGAGTAACAGGCGCTCACTCTGCTACGTGGCACTCGGGATTTGACCCGCCAAACTGCCGACCTTCTGATCGACAAGCTCAGCATCCTAACCCACTGAGCCACCGCGTCCCTTAAAAGAGGATTAGGAGGGAGGAATTCAGCTGCCTTGGCTGTGACTTTACCTGTTATTGTTGTTCAGTTGCTAAGTAGTGTCTGACTCTTCACGACTCTGTGGACCATAGCACACCAGGCCTCCATGTCCTTCACTGTCTCCTGGAGTTTGCCTAAATTCATGCTCCTTCCTTTGGTGACACTCTCTAACCATCATCTTATCCTCTGCCATCTCCTTTTTCCTTTTGCCTTCCATCTTTCCCAACATTTGGGGGCCTTTTCCAAGGAGTCCTTTCTTCTCATTTGGTGGCCAAAGTGTTTGAGCTTCAGCTTCAGTAATCTCTCCATCTGAAGAGCAGTCAGGATCTCCAACGCCACAGTTTGAAAGCATCAGTTATTTGGCACTCAGCCTTCCTTATGGGATGAATTTAATGGTTCCACAGACAAGAAAGGACTGACTGACCAGCTTCGCCTGTCAGTCTAAGCCAGCCTTTCTCAACCTCAGGGTTTTATGAAAAGTTGCTAGGGGGCTTCTTTAATTATTAAGGTGACCTCTAGGAAGCTTACAACAAATTTAAAAACAAGACAAAACATTGAAATATTAAGGCAGTAAATATTTACCCAGTCTCTCTATGTAGCCACAAACAAAGTCCAACCTCTCTTGAATTTCATTGGCCCTTATCTAGTGCCAAAACAGTGCTAACCCTTACTTCAACAGATTTGTGTGGATAGGCATGAGCAATAAATCACTTTAATTGGAATTGCACATGTGGTCCTGGCCTTTTGTACCTGACATTAGCCATGTAATCATTTATTGACATGAATTGACTTGCTCATTGGCATTGTTGGTAAAGGGAGATTTTAAATAAGTCTTCTTAAAAACAAAGACAAATAAATATAACAGTCCTCTTGAGAAAAAAAATGACTGGATAACATATGATGTTCTGTACCCTTTCTTGGGCTGTAAAGGCTAACCACCCATCTCCAGATGGTAAACATTATACAAAATGTCCAGTATATGACTGCATTTTTTTTTGTAAGAAGAAAAAAGCAGCGATCTTTATAAGGCCATTAGGCCTTAGGTACTTATGTTAACAACAACAAAAGTATAGGACTGATCAATGAGAGGGAAAAACTGCTATTCTGAAGCTGTCAATTATACCATCCTTAGAATCAGCAGCCTAGCAACGGATGGAGGTTGGAGAAATTGGGAGTGAGACAGTTTTGCAAATTGTAAAGTCATTAAATTGTGATGATGGCTAAGAAATAGAGAGAGGGAGAGAAAGACTGGGGAGACGTGGCATTAAAAAGAAAAGAAGATTTGCTATGTTTCTGTAAGGTTTATCCTAGATAGGCTTTCAAAACACCAAGGAAGCTTTAATTAATTACATCTTTTGAAAGGCTTACATGGGAACAGTTATTATCACTTATTACTAACACTTATTTTTAATAAGGAAATAAGGCCAAGAAGTTAACATCACTGGCAGGTTTTGAATTTTGTTTTTACTGAAAGGGCTGAGAGGTATAAAACAAGTGCATCAATTCATCTAGTCATACATTCAATTAATGAACTTTTTCCCCCTCCCCCCTATTCTAATTGTTTTAAGAATTTAAAATAGATCTTGTCCATTTCTCTTTGGGGAGATTATTAAAACATATCTGGGGAATAACTGCATTAGTTGTATATCTTTTTAGTTAAAGCCAAATATACATAACTTTTAGTACCGTAGTGGTATATTTCGCATACTATTAAGAATGCTAAGTAGATACAGGGCACATCAAGGACCAAATGCAGTGAAGGTCTCAGCTTTAAAAAGTTGAAAAGAACGTTTGACAAAGTCACAGAAAAGTCTACCCAAATCAGTGCTGGGATAGCTTTAGGTTCAAAGCAGGTGATTAAATTAGACTCAAAGGAGAATGTAACTGATTCACTAATTCACCAATAGGAACTGAACTTCAGCGTGTGGAATCTGGGACTGATCTGCACGGGGTCACACTGGTTGGTAACTTGGATAATTCGGCTTGGGGTCCTGTAATGCCTTTAGCTAATAAACCAATGTGACCATTCATTGGAGAAACAGATCTGGAAAGGGGGAAACACAAACTGTGTGTGCCATCAATCTCAAGGATAGATTGCTGCAGGATGGCCTTGCTAGGCTAAATTTGGAAATGGTCAAGACTTTTTTTTTAATCCATCAATGCTTTGCTGATACCCCTGCCTAGCCTAGACATGTTAACCATGCAGGATTTCTCTTATATACATATACTCTTAGGACTCTGCTTTCTGCATCCCACATCCTCACATGCAATTCCTTGGTTGTACAGAAGTGAAAAACACATGAAATCCAGATGTCAGCTCTGTCTCTCAATGTGTAAGCGTGCCAGATTTTAAGCTTTACTTTAAACTCAATTTTGTGTAGGCTATGCATCTTTGTGCCTGTATCCTTCGTGGAAGGAGCCAGATTTATGTCGTTGAATCACTGCCAGTTGACATTTTCTATAATGTTTAATGGTACATGATAACTTTGCAGCCAGAAACACACAGCCTCTATGAGGGAACTTAATGAATGGAGCCATCAGCAGAATCAATACGCATCCTGGCTTCTTTTTAAGGTTAATATCCATCTCTTATGGCAGGAAAAAATATTCCCCTCCAATGCTTTATTATTTAATTAATTAATTAATTTTCATCCATGATGCCCACATCTCAGTAAATATGAAAATATTACCCTCCTTCGCTTTCTTGCAATTTGGCATCGTTACTGGTGTCTTAATGCTGCTAATATATGAAAGCAAAAGCTGGCACATAATTTTTTTTCATCTGTGCTGCTTGCCAAGATTTTTTTTTAAAAAATTAAAAGACAATAATCACATGGAGGGAATTAATTTGAATAAACATGATTCCAAAAGAAGGAAGGAAAGAAGGAAGGAAGGAAGGAAGGAAGGAAGGAAGGAAGGAAGGAAGGAAGAAAGGAGGGAGGGAGGGAGGGAGGGAGGGAGAGAGGGAGGGAGGAAGGAAGGAAGGGAGAGAGAAGGGAGGGAGGGAGGGAGGGAGGGAGGGAGGGAGGAAGGAAGGAAGGAAGGAAGGAAGGAAGGAAGGAAGGAAGGAAGGAAGGAAGGAAGGCTAACCCACAGGAATGATTGTTCCTTTTTTCAGACAATTCTGAATTACAATTTCTTTTTGTAGACAATTCTTACGTTAATTAATGGAGATCATAAATCATTTTTAACACAGACAGGAATGAGAGACAATGAGCTTCCCAAGCACATGACTCAGGGGATCAGTTTAAAGATTGCTTACTCCAAGTCAATGGGTAAGCAAACAAGTTACTCTGGGAAGTCGACACCCTCCTCCCACTTTTCTATGCTTGCATTCAGCATGCCTTCCTTCTTCCCCTTTGCTCTGACCCCAGACTCCCTGTGCTCACATGCTTCCCACACCCTCTTTTCTTGACCTTCCTGAGCTCACATCCTACCGCAATGCCCTCCTCCTCCAATTCACGTGCAACTTTCACAAGGCGGGTCTTTCGTGGCCTCCCCCATCCTTTTCCTGCACCCCCACACTCCTTACCTGAGATTCCCTCTGCTTTCCACTTAATGACCTATGTGCCTTGAGTTATAGGGACTGCCTGGCTTACTGACACTAAGCACTGTGGTTATGAGATGTCAAGCTTTACAACTGGATTACTTATTGACAGCATGGTTTCAGTCATAACTCAGATACTACCTATGTGACTAGAGAGCCAGGTTAGAGTTCTAGTCCTTTTTTAGGGACAAAGTTGGGTGAACTTGGGCCAGTCGCTCCATCTTAACCGTAGGAAGGAGGCAATAACAAACCACTTCTGAAAAGCCTTGCTAAGAAAATTGCTTGCCAGGATTCCACAATGACTCCAAGGCACACACCCACACACTCAGACACACAAACAGTGCACCTACCTCTTCACAGGGGGCCAAAGTTTTTTTTTTATTATTATTATTCCTTAGTCTACCAATCCAATTATGTTGCCGTTTTACTATTTTATAAAGCTGGTGATTTTTGTCAAGGATTCAGGTTTTATCTCGTTAAGAATGAGGACAACATTTTCATCAAAAGCTCTTCCTTAGAGCTTTCTCATCCATAATTAATGACTCCATTCTAAATTAACACTTTGTAATAAGTATGTTTAGATGTTTCTGATAGAAAGAAAGAAAGAAAGAAAGAAAGAAAGAAAGAAAGAAAGAAAGAAAGAAAGAAAGAAAGAAAGAAAGAAAGAAAGAAAGACAGACTTCTCCAGTGTTTGTAAATATGTTCTCAGAGCATTGTGGGGAGATTAAGAACTTCTGAAGGATGGACCAATGTATGTTGTGGCTTGAGGTAGAACAAAACATCCTAACTTCAAACCAAGAAAAGCATCTCTTTTTTTTATTTGTAGATTGGCTCACAAAAATAAACAAGTGGATGCTGGTGGACTTATCTTTCATGTAAGGTTTTGATATTTCTGCAGTGAAGAATCTGTTTTCAGAAATTTGAAGTTGATAGGATAAATCTATCTTCTGAATACTCTATTCTTTCTTACTGTAGGACCTTTCATGCTCCAGTAAGAAGACTTCTCTAAATTGTCAAAGAATGTGAGGGGTGGAGGATTTGCTTTTTCTTTGTTCGTTTGATTTTTCTCTTCTCATTTTTATGTCACATTTTCATTACCGCTAGATACAAACACATATCTTATTTATCGGCTTAATAAAGCATAAAATTAGACTGAAAAAGATAATGTTTGCCAGGAGGAACCAAGGTTTGTAGAAACTGCAACTGGAAAAACCAACTAAAGTTCCAGAAAATATACCGAATTAATGAATGTCAAAGAGATATATATACATTTTTTCCCCTTCACATTATGGGGCTGCAAATTGGTATGGGCATATATGAATTAGGTAAGGGAAAGATAAATGGATATGATAGGAAGACATCACAGAGAAGATACAGAATTAATGTTGTTTTGTTTGTAATCAGAAAGATTATGAGGAAGAAGGTTTCCAATGGATGCATACAGCAGGAATGATAACAACCAAGAGGACAGCAGGCCTGAATTTTCTAGAAAACCAAAATTCACAAGTGGCATATTGCTGCAGATGTCCAGAAATAAGCTACCCTTCAGTTTAATAAAATTTGAAATGGAATTTACCTTTCCTTTGGGTTCCTTCCTCTGTTCTAACTCTATCCTTAAAATCAGTCGAGACCTATCCACCAAGACATCATTCAGGACCAAGGACTCCATCAAAGTAACCCTTATGTTTCCAAATTTTCTTGCTCCCTTTCATAGGTAGATAAAACATACTTTTATCTACATTTATGGCTTTGCTGATAGCCATTAAACTAGATTCAAGCTTCCTTTCAATATTGCAGATAAGCACTTCCTCAGACCTGCATCAGGGAACAGAATCAGGGTCAACGGATTTCAGGGTCAAATAAATGATTTGTGGGAAATTCTGTTTGCTCAATGCCTGTGAGTCATATGTTCCCACTTTCCTATGCTCTATTCTATTCTATTCTATTCTATTCTATTCTATTCTATTCTATTCTATTCTATTCTATTCTATTCTATTCTATTCTATTCTATTGCATTGCATTGCATTGCATTGCATTGCATTGCATTGCATTGCATTGCATTGCATTGCATTGCATTGCATTGCATTGCATTGCATTGCATTGTATTCTAGTGTATGGGTCCTTTCCCCAGATATTAAGTTTGCTCAGTAATACATTTTTTCCCCCTATATATACTTTTTCACTTCACTTTCCTCCATTCCACTTGACAGCCATCCTAATTCACTATTTCCTCTGCTATCCTGTCTTTATTATCTTTGGCTCTAAGCTCCCTTCCACTAGTCCTTATTCCATCTTGGCTTTCCATGTCCATCCCAGGAGACCAGACCTATCTTCGTTTGTTACAAATGCTCTTATACTCAAGGATAAGACCAAACAAATAGACACAAAAGAAACATTGAAACTGCCTAGATAAACAAGCTCTTTGTCTTAAGGAGGATCTGTAAGCTAAGTCTAACTAAACACTGCGCTTAAGAAAAGATTATAATTCAACATAGTGCTTATAATTAAGATATGCTTGACAAATTGATCCTTCAAATTTGTCTTTATCTTTTATGAAAACCATGAACCAAGATGGCTTACTCTTGAGCAAATGATACATCTAAAATAATCTAGCTACAAAACTCTGCATGACTTTGGACAAAATAATTAAATATGCTGTGTCTACTAAAAAGTCTACCTAAATGTAAGATCTGTTAATATCTGAATTATGCTTTATAGAACTTAGGAGAAGAACTTTTTTTCCCATTGGTCCTCTGATGTAAAACTCCTTGCCAATAATACTTTCTAGAATTTTTGGAACGATTTCCCATTACTAAATCAAGATGCTTTATTTATTTAAATATGTGACTTGATATGATCTTTTTTATACGTCCAAATAAAAGAATAATGCTATTCATTCACAGATTATTTTTGTGTGTTTTATCTGCCTTTTGTCTGTTTGCTTGTTGTGTTGTTTTATGTGTTTCACTTTATTGTCACTACCTTTTAGTGCATGATGTGCTGGCAAACTGGGCTAGAAATATACCAAATGAATAATAAACGCAGATGTTCTTCTGAAACAGACTTTTCAATACCTTCGCAAAAGTTCCAATATGTGTCAAAAATCCTTTCTGTTTGGCTTTCCCAGATATCATTTGGAATATTTATAACTATTTACCATAAACATTACCATAAACCAAGAAGTAGAGTTCATAGGCCGGGAATTTAATAGGGGTGCGTACATGTGTGTGCATGTTTAATATTTTATTTACCGTGTAACAAACATATCCATTTCGGTTCCGAATAACAAAAACAGTTGAAAAGCCATTTCCACCCCTGCCTGCATTAACCACACGTACATTTTGCACAGCAGGAAATTCTGCTGTTCCTGTTCCTGAATCAAAGTGAAGTTTAATAATGAGCACTGCAGATGCCTCGACAACACTTCCCATTAAACAAGGAAAAGGAGCGAGTTTACTGTGAGTGTAAGCCTGAAGAACAGTGGGCCCTAAGCAGTCCTTTGAGGTTCCTGCAGTGATGGATGAATCTGCCAGCAAAAGGCAGGACGGGTGCAAATAGTATGACCCCACTGCGCATCGTGACACTGTTTGCCGTGCCAGATTTAGAAAATCTGACCAACTTAGGGTGACACCGTTCCTATTCAATTAGTTCTGTCGAAAAATAAAGCATAGCATCACACAACGGAGAAGCATTTTGTCCTTTAGGATTTCTTTCCCTTCACGTAAAGAGTCCAAAAGAAGATAGAAAACATCTTTAGGGCACTGGAGTGATTTGACTCTAATCTCTGTAGGATCGACTCCAGCTGAAACGTTCTCCTTGAACTTTTGGTTACCTGCTAGGCTAATTACTCAGAAATGTTTGCAGGTAGGGAAGGGTTGGAAAATGTTGGATATTGCCATGCCCAAGAGGGAAGGGGTTGGCAGTCCCATGAAATCATGCACCGGATGCAGGACGAATTACTGTTTCTTACTGTTTGACCCCACACACATGAAGGCCTGACATTGCCATTACATTATTTCTCTAGGAAAAATACCCAGAGGTGTTCCTATTGCATCAATATTAATTTATTCTTCAGGGCTACCTGGCTTGATCTAGGTGTCTTGTATACATCTTTGAAGCTCTTAGTAGCTTGCATTTCCTTAGCCTTAAAAAAATACTGTTTGTGTTTCCTACTTTTTGCAGATCAGTTAAAACTTGGACAACAAGTCTGTTGGCCCACGTTGATCATGTAGTAAATCTGTTCCATTGAGGTCTGATGGATCTTGGGAAGATTACCCAAAAACAGGTTGGCAACTGGAGTTAATTGTACCATCACGAGCTGAAGTAGACATGGTATAGAACAATCTTATGGTTGAAAAACCTTAAACAGGAAAACACTGAAATAAGAATACCTTGAACTGAGAATATCACTGTGGTCAATTTCTGTTTTTGGAGTCTTCCATTAAAACAGATCTCAGGATACTTTGCTGTGTTTGCATGATTTCTGTTGTTGGCCAACTGCGATTGACAATTTGATTCTCTTGATAGGTCTTAAGAGTTTTGAATGCATTTCCCATCCTCCTTGAAAAGTGATTATGCTATCAGGGACTAGCTTTAGTTGAAGAACGAATGCATAGTAACCCATTGTTGTTGTTGTTGTTAGTTGCAAAGTCATGTCCGACCCATCGTGACCCCATGGACAACGTTCCTCCAGGAGGTCCTTTTTGTACTGTCCATGGGGTTTTCATGGCAAAGATACTGGAGTTGCCATTTCCTTCTCCAGTGGATCACATTTTGTCAGAACTCTCTGCTATGACCTGTCCGTCTTGGGTGGCCCTGCATGGCATAGCTCATAGCTTCATTGAATTACGCAAGCCCCTTCGCCATGACAAGGCAGTAATCCATGAAGGGGATAGTAAAACATAGGTAAACATTAATGGGCTATTTTTATCTTGCAGCTATCCTACATGGCATGCACGAATTAAGAGAATGTCATCTCAGCCATATTGGTAGACTCCAGCTTAATAGCAATAGCAATAACAATATCAATAGTACTTAGACTTCTATACCGCTTCACAGTGCTTTACAGCCCTCTCTATGCGGTTTACAGAGTCAGCATTTTGCCCTCAACAATCTGGGTCCTCATTTTACCAAACGTGGAAGGATGAAAGGCTGAGTCAGCCTGGAGCTGGTCAGGATCAAACTCCTGTCTATGGGCAGAGTTATCCTGCAATACTGCATTCTAACCACTGTGCCACCACGGCAAAATATTTTAAATACTTTTCATAGCTTAATACTTTTCACAGAGAGGATCCCAGTCCTGGCATCTCCAGATAGAGCTATAAATTTAGGATTTCTACTGTCAGTTACCATTGTCAATAGTTGAGATAGATCCACGTTTTGACTTTTTGTAAAACAATTTCAAATGTTTTCATAAAGTCTTTCTAAAGTGCTGGTACATATCTGCTGCTTGGTAACTTGTCAAATGTAATATCGGAAGCTCATTTGCATGGGGGAAAATGGCCCACTGCAAATATAATGGTAGCTTTTCCCACCAACTACATTCATTACCAGTGAAATTTCTTCACACATTCAGCTACAAGCAGTCATAGTATATGAAGAAGTGTAAAGAATCAAGTGATGTACGGGTGTATGTGAATTATGCACACGCACACAGACACACACACAAACCCCTTTAGCATAGAAGAATTGCAATGAAAAGCTAGCTGATCTTGATTTTTAATTGCATAGTATCAATGAATGGAGAGCGATACATGCATAGAAATATATTTAGTGGCACATAAAGCATTTTTAATAGGATGGTTTTATTAACACATTTGCCCCATTCATCAGAATGTCTGAAAATTAGTTTAAAACTGACAAAAACTCAGATGAAGGCTCTATAGCTGAATTGCAGTAAACTAGTATCTGATCTATAAATGGTTTTGGAATTTTGCTGTTTGTGGAACCATGTCATCTTCAATAAACCATGCTTGGCTGGCTTGGTACAACATTCTAAGCAATCGCAATGATTTACAAAATATTATAGTTTCATCCTTCATATTAAGCAAGAGCAAAACACGCCAGTATCTGGCATTGTGCATATGCAGTGGTGGGATTCAGCTGGTTCGCACCACTTCAGCAGAACCAGCAGCTAAGGCCCAGAATGGACTTCCAGAAGCAGCCTCCACACAGAGAACTGGTTGTTCACATATCTGAATCCCACCACTGGCCATATGTATATTAGTCTTGACTTTCTCCAGACTGATGTTTTGTAGTTGTGTTCTTCACATACAGATAATCAAAATATTCCATTTCTGGACTCTTTGAACATCCAGAATGTATTCATTCACTTTCCTTTATGTATAAAGCTACTAAAGTAACTCAATGCATTGGCCCAAAATAATTACAGGGTCTAAACTAGCCTAATGGTGGGTTTGAGGTTCTTTAGAGTTGAAGGCCAAAATAAACCCTGATGTTACAGAGAGAGAGAGAGAGTGAGAGAGAGTGAGAGAGTGAGAGATAGAGATAGAGATTAGAAAAATATAGAAACATGAATCAATCTGCTACAACTCTCTTAGCCTTGTACCATTCAAAGCATTTGGCTGTTAAAGATGGAAGCAAATTACATTTGTTTTGATGTGGATGTTCTTAGCAGTCATGATAAAAAAGTGTTTTTCTTCATGATGGTGGTTTGCGTGTCACCTTATATCAAAAAGACACCAGGACTTGAAAGGAACTGCTACTTCATAATGTTGGAAATCGAATTTTGTATTTGCAAGGAGGCAATTGCCAAAGCAATGATGGTATTCTACAAGTAAACATTATTTAAAACGGTATATGCATCCATCAGTTTCTTTTCAAATCACCCTGGCTTTTCTCTCTCTTTCTTTTGTGAACATAATTGAAGTTTGATATTAACACTTAATTTTTCATACCCATGTTTTAAAAGCATGCTTCTTTAGAAAATACCATGTCACATAACTCTTATGTGCAGAAGTACACAGCTTTGTAAGGAGCTTTATATCTGTGGGTACCTCTCCATCTCTACTCTTTAAAAATCAGGAAAGTCATTTTCAAATCATCATTGAATCCTGATGGCTTATGTGAACATGTCTATGCAGAGATTGTTGTTTTGTTTTCGTTTTTACAACAATAACAAAGTGCTTTAGATTTCTTTCTTTCTTTCCAGTTTCCAGTTGAGAGTCCCAGAATTTGATGTAGGAATCAGCGATGACCCTGCTTAGCTTTCTAGTTCAACCAACAATGGCTAGATGTTACTTCTTACAAAAGCCCTGGATCTAGATCAGACCAACTAATCATATATGGCTGCAAATTCCAACTGAAAAGCTAGAGTTGTCACTCTGGGGTTTATTTTCCTTGACATTTCTGACTGCAGTGATCAGCCTTTGTATTAAGTGCTGGCATACAGGCACTCGGCTTCCTATGAAGTCTTCTCAAAACCTGTAGCTTTCCACATCTTTTGAAAATCTGACGTGGAAATCCCAGGTTTTCAGAACTATACTACAGCAGGGTTATTTCACTTGTTCTAGAAGACTGCTTCCCAAAAGCAAGAAAGAGAAAATAAATACCTTCTTAAAATAACAATAACAATAACAATAAAGGGTAAAGTAAAGGTAAAGGTTCCCCCACACATGTGTGCTAGTCGTTTCCAACTCTAGGGGCCGGTGCTCATCTCCGTTTCAAACCCGAAGAGCCAACGCTTGTCTGAGGACGTCTCCGTGGTCATGTGGCCGGCATGACTAGACGCCAAAGGCGCACGGAACGCTGTTACCTTCCCACCGTAGTGGTCCCTATTTTTCTACTTGCATTTTTACATGCTTTTGAACTGCTAGGTTGGCAGAAGCTGGGATGAGTAACAGGCGCTCAATCTGTTATGCGGCACTCGGGATTCGACCTGCCAAACTGCCGACCTTCTGATCGACAAGCTCAGCGTCCTAACCCACTGAGCCACTGAGTCCCCTTAATGAAGGACAAAACAAAGCACTAAATTGCTGCTTGTGGATGATCTGCCATTTAAAAGCCACATTGTTCAATAATTCTGCAAGGGGGGATCTGCTACAAAATGTTGCTGTCTAGCCTTTTCTTCTTGTCCGGATGAGCATGCCTGAAGACTGTGTCCTCTTCCAGGCCACTCAACATTGAAAAGGGTTGTACGTGACTGAAATTGGTTAAAATAGCCTTTACTTCAAGAGCTGAGCAGGGACATCAATCAAATACTACAATTTAAATCATAATTCAAGGGAAAAGAGCTGAAAAGGAGAGAGAAAGCAAACTTTTCAGAGCAGAATGACACATACATTGGTGCAAATAGAGGCAGTCCTCTTATTAGCAACCACAGCTGAGCCCAACATTTCTATTGCTAAGTGAGACATTTGCCTCGTTTTATGACCTTTCTTGTGACAGTTGTTAGGTGACTCACCACAGTTGTTAAGTTAATGACACAGTTGTCAAGTGAATCTGGCTTCCTCATTGACTTTGCACGTCAGAAGATTGCCAAAGAGGATTGCATGATCCAGGCATACTCCAACCATCTTAAATATGGGTCAACGCTGCTAACATCGGATGTTTTTGCTTTGACAACAGATGGAGATGCAACCATTTTCTTCTTAGGAAGCCTTGGTGGAGCAGTGGGCTAATGCCTCCTTAAGTAACACCAGCTGCCTGCAATTAGTGCAGGTTCAAGTCCCACCAGGCTCAAGGTTGACTCAGCCTTCCATCCTTCCGAGGTAGGTAAAATGAGGACCCAGATTGTTGGGGGCAATAAGCTGACTTTGTAATAATGCCACTTGGGGGGGGAAACGAAAGCCCTAATAAGCAGGCATATACATAGAATGAAGGCTATTGCTAAGCACATTGATTTGTGCTTCTTAAGTTGTAAGCCGCCCTGAGTCTTCGGAGAAGGGCGGGATATAAATGGGATTAAAATTAAAATTAAATTAAAAATTATGTTTTACTCTTAGAATTAGAGTTAGAGTTAGATGATTGTGGGAGGAGGAATGTGCATGAGAGTCTAGCTAGAGTCTAGCTAGACACAATAACACAGAACCTAACATGAGAACCAAGGTTATTGAAATAAGAGATGATAAGAATTGGTGGGCTGGAGAACTGGAGGGGAAGCCTGCGCTTCAAACTAATTGGGGAAGGTGATTTATGACTGTTAATTGGAGGAGGGAATTGTGCTTTGATACTCAGGGGAGGGGAACTCAGATTTTGGCTTTGACTATGTAAGTGCCAATGCTATGCTACTCAAATAAAGATTCTTTAAGGCAAACAATGCCTCAAAGTTCTTTGAAGAATTTCATCTGTCGGAACCATGACATATCAGTCAGTTACCAAGTGGGTGAATTTTGATCATGTGACCAGGGAGATGCTGCAACAGTTTAAGTGTGAAAAATGGTCATGAGTCCCTTTTTGCAGTGCCATTGTAACTTTGAATGGTCACTAAGTGAACTGTTGTAAGTTGATGTCTACTGTAAATCAATAAATACTTTATTCCAAACTGAGGTCCAATATTTCATCTGCAGCTAGTTCCTTTACCAATTCTAAACTTTTTCAGCTTTACACCAGGGAGGCCTGACATCAACTCTAAGACGGTCAGTGATGTGTTTATTATTATTTTAAATATTTTTTTTTCCCATAGGATGACAAGTAGACCAAAAATATGGGAAAGAAGCTTGCAAAATTTCAGAAACTCTTAGGTTGCCATGGAAAAATAGATTCACTGGCTTAACTTACTCCATATGTTGCATTATTCAATTACGTCTAGATTATGTAGGCTTTTGTAGATGATCAGTTTGCATCGCAGTCATTAATTAGGGTTCTGTGAGTTTCAAGAGGTTCTTTGATTCAATGAATTGTTCATCAAACCACACAATCAATGCAAATCCAGACACTCATTGGAGCTCCTGAATGTACTCGAAGGCTCTTTTCTGCTACATCAAGCGGCTGGCAAATCACACTGAGTTATCAAGGCTTCCTTTACATGTTTTTTTCTGAGTCAATTCAGATTGCTAAAATGCTCTAGATCAGGGGTCTTCAAACTTGGCCCTTTTATGACTTGTGGACTTCAACTCCCAGAATTCCTCAGCCAGACACGCTGGCTGAGGGATTCTGGGAGTTGAAGTCCATGAGTCATAAAAGGGCCGAGTTTGAAGACCCCTGCTCTAGATCAACATGGAGTGGAACCACTTCCCACAAGCCTATACTAATCACATGCTGCAGAGAGATCCAGATGATTGTCCTTAGGTTGTTACTCTTATCATTTTGGCAGCGAACCACAATTCTTGCAACTTAAAAAGGCATTTTTCTACTGTCTGTGCTTTCTATTAATAATAATAAAAACCAGCCCAAATTGATCTACTGCAATCATTCAGCTGTAAAATCACTCTAGGAAATTGTTCTTCAGTTACTTAATTGCTTCCAACTCTTTGTAATTTGATCGACATCATATCTCCAGGAATGTCTGTCAGCAACTGTTTAGATTCTGATGAATTCTGGGTTTATGGCCTCAGTGATAGTCTCTAGCTACTTTATCTTGTTTCTTTTTCTATTGCAATTGACTGATGGATTGATTGATTAATGTAGTATGCATCCGGGTCTTCTCCAATGACTCTTGATTTAGCAACAATTTGTAACACAAGACACGGTATTGCTTCCCTCCCCCCAAGTTATTACATATCTTGGGATAAAATTATAGACTATTCTTTCATGGAGAAGAATATCCCAGCATAGAGAAAACAATATTTTAGTCTTGACTATTCTTTTATTTATATAGGCCGTAACTGTGCCAAAGTTGTCATAGACATATAAAAATGTCTACGCTGATGAATATAATATAGAAAAATGCATTTTATGATTGTACACTCAGTGACTCGATACATGCATTATGGAAAAGGGCATGTAATGATCAACATATTGAAGGGGGGAGGAAATAATTGGCCTCCAAATGTAAAACAAAAATGGCTGAAAAATCAGAATGTAATAGATTTAAACTGGGAGAAAAAGAGAAACTGTATAAAAATGAAATTGACAGTTTTGTCCAAAGTAATGAGACTCACCTGGACTTTATATAGAATGCTGTTACATTCTCTGCAGAGTTCTTATGCAAAGGAAGAATCATCTGTCAGGGTCATTGTCCATCTACAAAGTATTACATTTGATGGAGATGGAATTTGATCTTATTTTGGGTGAGGTGTCCAAGGAACCAGATGGTGCTTCTAACTTTTCAAAAACAAAATCCAAATCGTAGCAAGAGAAAGAACTTTTATGTCCATGGAGAAGTTAAGGCCACATTAGAAAAACTGGTTGTAAGAAGGCCAATGTTTCAGTATTACCAAACCCTGTTTAAGATTTACTCTGGGTCCTTGAAGCGCCCATAACCATCCTTGAATCAGTTGAGTTAAGAGACAGAAGAAGCGATGAGGGATTCATTCTGAACCAGAAAGTGATGAATGACTGACATGATCAGTCCTATGTAGCAGAAAAATGGATTATGAGAGATCCTTCTGAAGTGAATTGATATTACACTGATCAGCTCTGAAGATTCGTGTAGCCATTGCTGAGATGCTTCTGGGGATGTGACAGAAATAGTAATATGTTTCTGGCCTAGCAAGGAAGCAGTTAAAAGGGGCCAATAATTTTTATAGCAAAAGATGATATGCAGCAGAGAAAAATCATAGCTTTAGAGGACATAAAGGCAGACTCAAACCCCCTAAATTAAAGTTGTACAAATCACCAACAGCTCAATCTTATATGTGTATACCAAGAAGAAATATCCTCTCTCATAGAGTTCAGTGAAATTTATTCCCAGGAATGTAGGCAGAGGTTTGCAGCAGAAGTTCTACCACTAATAACCAAAGGCTGAGGTTCATTTCATCATAGAGCAATGTCTTCTTGCAGGCAGCATCCAGAACCCCAAGCCCTGAATGGGAATTTTAAGCCATTTGTGAGCTAGAATACACTTGTAGAGATTGGCAGTCAGTAATGCCATAGGGATGTGGTGGCTCAGTGGGTTAGGACACTGAGCTTGTCGATCAGAAGATCGGCAGTTTTGCGGGTCAAATCCCGAGTGCCGCGTAGCAGAGTTGTTACTCATCCCAGCTTCTGCCAACCTAGCAGTTCGAAAGCACGTAAAAATGCAAGTAGAAAAATAGGGACCACTCCGGTGGGAAGGTAACAGCGTTCCGTGCGCCTTTGACGTCTAGTCATGCCGGCCACATGACCACGGAGATGTCTTTGGACAAGCGCTGGCTCTTCAGCTTTGAAACGGAGATGAGCACCGGTCCCTAGAGTCGGAAACGACTAGCACGCATGTGCGGGGGAACCTTTACCTTTACCTAATGCCAGTGGAACTGAAACGGCTTGGTATTCTCTGTAGAATATTTACTGGTTAAGTGTAATGGGAGTTTTTAAAATCTTCATGGGAGAAGATTTATTTAGCTATTTATTCTCTCCAGCTGTAGTTTGTTGGAAATTCTGCATCTCAAAAAAAAAAAAAACCACCAGCCAAAATGTTTAACGAACTTTCATCTCTGTTTCTTGTCAATTTATCATCTCTATTGGGACGTAAACTGGAAATATTCTGATGTGTTTCTTGAAGTGGATTGCTTCAGATTTGCATGCACAAAGTGAGTTTTCTTTTGCCAGTTTTGGAACAATAATGTGTTCCCGCCTAAAGTGTTACAGAATGTAAAACAGACGATAGATCAGTAGGAGTTGTTCCATTTCCCACCTTATGTTCAAACAGCAACAAATGCCAATCAGAGAACCAAGTAAACTTTGGAAAGAAAAAGATGGCTTTATTTCCGTTGTTCCTTCTGATGCAGTTTATAGGAGGCTGTACTGATACATCAACAAGGAGCAAAGATATAAGAAGCTGCGCCTAAAAACTGGACTATGCACTGTTCAGCTTGGAAGTCGCTTGCTTTGTAGCTCATGGACTACATAAGAAAGAAAAGGACAACTCAAATGGAAACATGTGAAATCCTCTCACTGGGGAAAACCTAAGAAGCTGCCTACTTTACAACAATTAACTCCAATGTTGTCTAGCCTAATATTGCCTAATTTGATTGGCAATTTCTTTCCAAGACTGCTTTCCTACCAGCTGCTACTACCTCCTATCTCTATGGGATTGGCATAACAGGAATTTGGGATTTTACACGGGATATTTTATTCTACCACAGAACCATGGGTTCACAAAACATTAAAATAGAGAAAAATGTCTTATACCACATTGGATTATTTGTCTGTCTAACCCAACACTCTCTGATCTTTCTGAAAGCAAAATGGAAATCTCTCACTTAGACGCAAACCAATCTGGACTTGTCTCTCTGCCTAGCCCTGGTCAAAGAAAGTGTGACTTCAAAAGCTGGCAACAGCTGATCAGTTCCTGTTACTACTACATGGTAACTGGGCCAATTTGGACTCTGCCTGTCACAGGTATTAGGGTAGCAACCTCTGTCCCAAACTGTAAGGAAATAGTGGTGAAATTCTCATGGCGAAATTGATGGTGTCTAAATATTATTTATTCCTTTACACAATCTGGTTAGAGATGATGCTGGCATTCAGTCAGAAGTGAGTTGAAGGGACCTTGGAGGTCTTCTAGTCCAACCCCCTATACCATTCCAGACAAAGGGCTGTGACAGTCCATTCGAGTTTTTTCAGACTGGGAATTATAGGGAATCTTCAGAGTGATGGAAAAAAAATATAAGAAGACCATAACAATAAATGTAGCTGAAAAAAAACCCCAAAGAGAGAAGTTTGAAATAAATCTCCTAGTGCCCTGAATTCTAAAACATACATGCATACGCACCCACACACACTTTCTTTCACTGTGTTTGAAAAATTACAATAAAATTTTAGCCCAGAAATTAGATGTACTGAAATGGAAAGTCACTGGAAAGGAAATGCAGAACAAAACAAGCCAGATCAACAATTAAGGAACACAAAAGTCAGCATTTTCCCCCCAAATGTAACCTTGCCCCAAAGCTTTACTACTACATTGCCCTGTCTTTTAAGCAAATGTTTAAAAGCAGGAGAAGCTTGCCATGATGCTTAGGAATTAATTATCATTATTTGATATTTTTAAGCAATGTTTTAAATCATTTCCTGGAACACTATAAAATAGCCTTCTGAATAATTAAACAAAGCCTTCATTACCAAAGTACGCAATGTGAACATTGCAAATCACAGATTCATGATGTTCAGCAGAACTTTTCAGAAATAAACATAAATAGGCAGCAGTCCTCCGTATATCATTTATCTGGATTTTTTTTAAAAAAAATTGTAATCCCAAAGAATCAGAGCAGGAGTTACATAACAAATCAATGGGAAAGTCGAAAGCCCAAACCATATTAAATATTCATCCCTTGAAATCCAGTGGTCCAAAAGGTTATGGTATAAGAGAGATGAATAAGCTCATTTCTAATAAGGGCGATCTACATGAAGCCAATAATGTAAAAGAAACGGTGGAGGATATTAGGGGTGCACTAGAGGCTATAGAACAGCTTGGAGAAAAAAAATATATAATCATGTATATGTTGCGTAAAATACTCTATGAACTGTTCCACTTTTAATTCCCTGCTTATCTTCAAGAATTATTAAACAATGAGCCAGTTAAGGGCCCCCTGCATTGTTGCTGGAGATTCTTTTACTGAGATTTGTCGAGATTTCTATAAAGGGGGAAAGATCAGCTATGCCTACTTAGCAATCTATAGTTCTGCAGGGTGGAGGCAGCTTGCGCTTCGTGGAATGAAAGGGGCGCATGCAGTCTTGCAAAGCATCAAGATGAGGCTCATGTAACTTAACTAGAAGAAATCAGCTTGCCTTGAGGAAGGTGGCTGCCATAGGTAAAAGCCTGTTTGTCAGTTATGACAAGATTGTATGCCAGTTCACAACCCTGTCGCTTGGAGTGTGTGTGTGTCTGTGTGTGTGTGTGTGTGTGTGTGTGTGTGTGTGTGGTATGCTGGTGTGAAGGGGGTCTCTTCACTTAACTGAAGGTGAATGCTATTTTGAGGAACCACAGATACTCTTGGGACTACTAATAGCACAGAGGGTTTTTATTATTATTTCCTGGTTCAGAAGATGCTGTTTGATGGCACCAAATGCTCCAGTGATATTAAGAATCAAGGATGCATCTTTAGCCTATGGATCAAAGGAAATGACTAAGGGAATGGGGCACATATATTTTTTTAGTTCTTCGATTGAGTTTTGTTGTCATAGTTTTATAGTTTTTAATTACTGCAGAGAGCCACCCAGAGTTATGTTTTAAGATGGGTGGGCAATCTTTTAAATAAATAAGTAAATCTATGTTGTCCCTTCCTCTTCAGCATTGTGGAAGATAAAAAGAATAGTGCCCAACTCAATAATAGAGTTCCTGATGGGTATTTTTTATACTCATAATATTTAGAGGTATAGCAGGAAGAAGTAACTGGACAATTCCCCTTAATCTGGAGACTTTATTTTTCTTTTCTTCTGCACAATCTAGAATAAAGTCAAGAAGACTTGGGTACAGCTCTACCTATCTGAAGAAGATTGCAAGTCATCAATCTGAATCCATCTTACTCCATAAACATCTTACTATATACCTTTCAGCAGCAAAGCAAAAAAGATACATAAACAAAAATGAGAGAAAGGGACAGAGTGATGTGATAGAATGGATAGATCTTTAAATGCAATTAAGTCTGCATTGTGTTTAAAAAATGTAGGCCTATTGATTGCAATTGGAGACTTCTCTAGCAATTTCAAGAAAGGAAAGAAAAATATCAACCGACATGGTAGGATGGGAAATAGCAATGAAAGTGTGTGCATGGACACACACCCTCCCGTGTATACACCACACAGATAAACACAAAAATTGTCAGCCATCAACCATTTTCTTATAATAAAAGGTAAAGGTTCCCCCGCACACGCGTGCTAGTCGTTTCCGACTCTAGGGGCCGGTGCTCATCTCCGTTTCAAAGCCGAAGAGCCAGCGCTTGTCCGAGGACGTCTCCGTGGTCATGTGGCCGGCATGACTAGACACCAAAGGCGCACGGAACATTGTTACCTTTCCACCGTAGTGGTCCCTATTTTTCTACTTGCATTTTTTACGTGCTTTCGAACTGCTAGGTTGGCAGAAGCTGGGATGAATAACAGGCGCTCGCTCTGTTACGCGACACTCAGGATTCGACCCACCAAACCGCCGACCTTCTGATCGACTAGCTCAGTGTCCTAACCCACTGAGCCACCGCGTCCCTTTTTTCTTATAATAGCCAAAGGCAAAACAAAGCCAGCTTCAAACATTTCACTGAAGCTGTCCATAGATCTGATCAATTGAGCTTGGCAACAGGAATAAAAAGGTTGTCATCGCAGCCATTTTGTTTCATTTTTGTTTTTCTTCCTGTGTTGACTGAGAGAGATTAAAGGGGGGGGGGAATCCATTAAATAGCCATTGCAAGCACTGATAATAAATGCAATTTCTTCTTCCTCCTTTATGCATTCTTTGTTGTTGCTGTTCCATTTCCCCTGATTGCTTTCAATTCAGTTCTTCAACTGTTCAAGATCTTCTTTCTTTCTTTGGGAGGGGTTCTTTCACCGGCCCCAAGACTTAATGCACAGTGTCTTTACAATTGTTCTCCTTGGGGTACCGACATTTAGATTTCTCACAGGGACCATTATTGGAATATTGGGCTAAGAAGGAAAACGTTATAAGATCCTTTTTCTATGTGTGCCCGTGGATAAGGCATTTGATCACCTGCATCACAAAAATGCAGCACAGGAGAGAAGTTGTGGTGCTCAACCAGGTAACTATGGACAAGTTCTCATTTTGATCTATCTCACATGATACCCATAAAGGAGAAGATTTGTAGCTCAGGGTTGAAATGAGAGGTCCTTGCTGCTCTCTGAGCTTGGTTGTTTTGTTGTTTGTTTGTTGTTGTTTTTTTGCAGAAATTTCATTACCCAAACTAGGTAACATCATCAGCTCAGCACTCATGATGTTACCTAGTTTGGGTAATGAAACATCTGCAGGAAAATAGCCAAGTTCAGAGGGCATTAAAGGCTCCCTAATCTTGCCTGATTAGGTGGATGAGCGGAGAACCCTTGTTTCTCAAGAGAAAAGGGAAAATATAAAGACAATAATACACACTCTATTGTACCATAGTTCCTTCGGTTTTTGCTAAGTGAGTTGTCCAAATCCAGATATTGTGGCCCTTAATCAAAATGAATGAATGAAGTCATACTAGAGGAGGTAGAACAGTATAATATACCCACAGCCTAATAATTACATTCAGAGGGCTCCAAGCAAGACAGCTTGACTTCTAAGGCAAATAGAATTGTAATTGAATTGATCTTGGCAAATCACTGGGAGTAACTGTTTGCAACCCAGATATTCACCTTGATAAATCAAAAGTAGCCCTATGACCAAACGTTTCTGCTTTTTAAGAAGATAGAATGCAAAAATGATTCTGTGCACATGGGATTAATCATATTTACAGGTAAATGCCCAGCAAGAAAGCAGCAGTCAACTAATCTTGTGGTGGGTGGGGAGCTAAGAAGGATTAGACCTGATAGCTATTTGCAAGAGAGAAATCCTTAGGCTGTAGACTAGACTGAAATTTCAGTAAAACATCCCAGGAATATCTTATATTTTCCCACAGCCAACTACATCAAAATGGCCACGAAGTCAACAGGATGCTAACATTTCATGCTAGCATGAAATGAATATAAAATCAATTTCATTTTTCCCCTGCCCCTATCCATTTTATGGTATGATACTCAAAGGCTTTCTATGACCCAAAGCCCAAACAACATTGCACACCACAATCTAATTCTAAAGTTGAAAGGTCCAGACCTGGAAGTTCCTCTGCCTTTCCTCTTGATTCTATTGAGTTTCCCCTGACTATTAAATGTGGACTAAGTGCATCAACAAAGTAAAGCTTTCTTAAAATCAATCTTGCAATACTGTTTTGGCCCACCGCTATCTTTAGAATACTAGAGAATGACGTGACTCAGATTTTAAGGATGGGGTCTGCAGTGATTTATAAAAGCCTAATCATATATTTATAAACATCTTACAAATTGTGCATAGAGATACATAAAAACACCCTACAAATTATTTACCAGGTATTTACAGACAGACTAACTATCTGATGCAACAGTCAACCTTGCACAATTTTCTCTGCCTGCTTAGTTAGAAAGAGGATGCATTACAGGGAAAACAGTTATAAGAGCTTGAATATCTTTTTATAATTTAAATAAACAATACTGATTATTTGCTTTCCTATCTTTCTTTTAGAGAAAAGTAGAATTTTTTATAGGTTCTCCTGCTTGAGCAGGGGGCTGGACTAGAAGACTTCCAAGGTCCCTTCCAGTTCTATTCTATTCTATTCTGTTCTGTTCTGTTCTGTTCTGTTACGTTATGTTACGTTACGTTACGTTTCAATCACTACTGTTTTAAAAAGCTATGGCTATGATCTTCTGTATAGCAAAATCAACCAGAAGATATCAAACTATCAGGGACCTCGCTGTCTACCAGATTCTCTGCTCCATCAAAAAATAAAGAAATGGGAAGCTGGCATCCTGCAAAATAAATCACTAGCTCCTAGCATCATGTGTATTTACAAGAAAGCTTCTTTTGCAATCAACAACATATTTAGCAAGCCATGTTTTCCTCCATTGAATGGGGCCTGCAGGAATGTCTCAGGCCACAAGGCTGAGGCTGGAAGAGAACATCCCATCCTATTACCAATTAATTAGGTGGAAGTGGGTGAAATTAGAGGTAGAAATACATAACTATGCTTCATGTTGCTCCTACAAAATGGAAGCTATATCTAACAAACAAAATAGAAGACTAAATGGGACACTGGCCATTGGGTGAGTATTGAAAATGTGACTCAACAAAAGAGTCCTTCTTAGCATGTTTGATCCAACATTCTTGAGCCACATCATGGACACCATAATTCTTTTAGGAATTCCTGCTAATCTCCTGGAATTGTGGTTACATCTATAATCATGTTGTTCTTAACGTGATGCTCACATAATGTCAGATTAGGTTACAAATTGGAGGTTTTTAAGAAAAGATTGGACAACCATTTGTCTGAAATGGTGTAGAATTTCCTACTTGAGCAGGGGGTTGGGCTAGAAGACCTCCAAGGTCTCTTCCAACTGTTATTCTGTTATTCCAATTAGTCCCTTCTTAAACCTACAGTGGTTTAACATTCAAACACAATAGCAAAAATCAAATTTAATAGCAGATCAGTCTCCCATTTGCTAGGCCACTTGTGCTTAGCTTGCAGCTGATATTATGCAGATTTATTGCAGGGTGCCATTTATCCATGAAATACTCCTTAAATATGTCACGTCAATCTACCATCTGTTCCAATGAGCTGTGGTTGACACACAAGGCGGTCGAGCGATCCAACCCATTGTTCCCAAGATGCAAATATAGGAATTATCCACTCTTTTCATCCTGAATTTAGGGAAAAATATTCCCACTTCAATCTGACTTTGTGTTTTGTTTTTCGGGCATGAGAAAGGAATTTTACAGCACAGAGAGCACCAGTAAACAGGAAATCAGAGTTATGGGGGCAGAAGTTCTCACAATTCTAAAGGACATTGGAAATGTTTGTATTTGACCTTGGCTAAGATTCTTGGACTCCAAAGCTCTTTTACGTTGTAGAATTTGGAAAGAATCTTGGGCGCTTTGATTTCTGAAGAGATGTTACCATCTCAAGCTTCAGAGGACCCTCAAACCATGATTGTTCTCATGGAATTGTCCTATTCTGCTTGCCAGATTACAAATGACAAGAGGGGAGCACAGAAAATGAGAAACCATACTGAAAATACATAGGAAGTTTGGACAATTCAGCATTTGGACATCAGTCATACATTTGGTTGCAAATTCTGAGCTCTGTCCAAAACGAAAGTCTCCATTTTGTAACCGCATAATAATAAAGTTCAGAAACTGCAGAGCAATGAATAGTGAAGAATAAACTTAGGAATATAGTAGAAAAACAGAAGCGGCAAAAGCTTCTGGGATGAGAAACGAAACATGTTCAAGGAAAAACAGCAAAGTCCAGTTGCCTCTTGAAAAAGCACCTTTGGGACAACCGTGACCTGGATGGCTGAGAATCTCCAGAGATATTTAGAAAAACAGAAGCACTTTGTAAGGAAATAAAAGTACAGTTCTGTCACACTGGGCATATGTATCATTGTATTATTCCTTCCATTTCGGCACAGCTTGTGATCATCTTGCATTCAATTGCATTAATCACATGCTACTAAAAGACTATATAAAACCATCCTATATTCTTCTGAGAAAGAGGCCAAATAATTCTATTAGAATATGTTCCACCAGAACTTGCATTACTGCTAAGGGAAATTTGGTTTCTGCAGCATTACATTTCTCATAAGAGCGATTGATTGCCAACCTTTAATAGAAGCATTATTTTGTTATGTTTATAAATAATCTCTGCATTCTCATCTCAGCACTGGAGTATGAAACAGATGCTTAAAAACACATAAGATCTTGCAGATGTTCAAAACTTTTTTAAAATGACTTCTATGGTTTTTTTTAGATAAAATTAACTATTTTATATTTGCCCTATGATGCTTATATTAATCCTTTTAGACTCATCATTAGGCCTAATGTTCTACTTGCTTCGTTCTGGCTAACGACTGCAATAAAGATTGATATTCAAAATTGCTTGCTTCTTGTGTAAAATTGCCTTTGAAGAGAATTTGGGAGGCTGAAATATAAGCCGGTGTGTTAACAAAACCGCCTGTTAGCTACCCTGCAAAAAAAAATATCAGGCCAATTATACAGATAGTCCTTGACTTATGACCACAATTGAGCCCAAAATTTATCTTGGTAAGCAAGACAGTTGTTAAGTGAGTTTTGCGATGTTTCTTGCTGAAGTTGTTGCAGTTGCTAAGTTGGTAATACAGCTGTTAAATGCATCTGGCTTCCCCATTGCCTTTGCTCATCAGACAGTCACAAAAGAGGACCACGTGATTTCAGGACACTGCAATCGTCATAAATATGAACCAGTTGCCAAGCGTCCAAGTTTTGATCACATGACCCTGGGGATGCTGCAAAGGTCCTGAAGATGAAAAATGTCATAGGTCAGTGCCAGTAACTTCCAACAGCCACTAAACAAATGGTTATAACACCTGTAACACCCAACAAGGGCAAACCAAAATTCAAAACACTTTTGAATCAATGAACAATACTCTCTACTTCAATTCTATGAGCACAGCAAAACACAAAGTTAACAATCCCGAAAACACGGTTCCCCCCCCCCAAAAAAATGAGAGAATAAAAAACTGGGCTGTCTCCTTCCTGCTTTTGCATAGACTTTCCAATTTTTTTCCCCCCAGGTTATTACAAACGCTTCTAACCTGCTGCAGTTGGAAAGGTCAAAGGAGAATGTTAGCACTACAAAAGCACATTTTCTTTTCGAGCTACACGTAGTCCAGGTTCACGATTCCTAAGAAAAGAACCCAAACAGGTTTGAAATGTGAACTACAGGAGAGAACAAATTATAGGCAAAATTCTGTTCTGGCCGATACTTGTGGAAAGACAGCACCTGTTTTATTCCTCATTCATCCTGGAAGTGAAGGAAAAGTAAGACATGGGCCTTTAAAGCCTAAATTAATACCAAGCCTTCTCACTTGTCTTTTTATACAGAGACTGTTTTGCTTGGCATGCACACAGAAACATCAGTCAAGTAAAGTGCAATTAACAAATAGGAACACTTGGTGAGATTTTTTTTCATCTTTTTTTTTTTACTTTGTCGTATTTCCCTCCCACCCACCCACTCCCCCTGTTTCCTTCCTGCCTTGCAAAGCTGGAAAGTTCCCAAATATGCAAATGGTCCCATTGCTTTCTCTACTCTTTCAGTCTTTGAAAAATTAGGAAATATAAAACAGTCTCTTGGCAGAACCGCAGCAATCAGAATGGTAATACTCAGCATGTATAAAATGTGAGCCAAAAAAAAAAAAGTTTGGGGAATAGATTTTGAAGGCTGCGGAAGAAAGGCGCTATGTACAGCCGTGAGTTTACAGGTTCTCCTCCCATGGAATAGATGTTGACCTAAAATTGAAACAATCTAGGTTGGACCCAATAAATAATTTTTTTCAGACTTTAGAGTAACCTTTGTCCAAAGTCATCGTTTTTGCTTTGCAACAAGATAATATAATTTATCAGAGAATTTGATAGCTGTTTACCTTCCAGAAAGCCCCTTAAAAGAATGCTATATCACAAAAAAGGAATTTACAGACATTGGGGAGAAAACCAAAATGTCAGTCTGGAGACCAGATTTGCCCTGGGTCAGATTCAGTACCCTCCTGCTAAGCTAGAGGGTTTTCTTCATCGGAAAATCAGAAGGAGAAATTCTAGATAGCCCACAGTGAGCTTTTGAAGAAAAGGTAAGGTATTGAAACGGTATGTAGGAATGACCTTTGGAGACACGGCAAAGAGACACAGCCAAGGAAATGGTCAGAGAAAGGCAACTCAACCCACAGGATGGATGTGGGAGAGGCAAGCGATCCAGAAAAGACTCTACTTCCAGGCTGCCCTTGAGGACCACTCGGAGGCTCCAACTGGTGCAGAATGCGGCCGCATGAGTTGTGTTGGGGGTCTCCCGATACTCCCATGTAACACTTCATCTCCGTGAGCTGCATTGGCTTCCAGTTGCCCTCCGGGTGAGATTCAAGGTGCTGGTGATGACCTACAAAGTCCTAAATAACATGGGTCCGGATTATTTATGGGAGCACCTGCTGCCAGTATCAACTTCCCATCGTCCTGTGCGCTCCCACAGAGAGGGCCTCCTCAGGGTGCCGTCGGCCAGGGAGTGGGTGCACCCGCCCTCTGGAATCAGCTTCCTGTTGAGCTCCGGATGGTTCCCGACCTTCGCTCTTTTTGCCGCGACCTGAAAACCTGGTTATTTGAGCTTGCCGGCCTGGACTGAGGGATTGGGATTTTAAATTTTAGAATTTGTCTTGTTGGGGCTAACTTAATTTATTTTTTAACTTTGTATACCATGTTTTAACTGCCCTGTACACCGCCCCGAGTCCTTTGGGAGAGGGGCGGTATATAAATCCAATAAAATAAATAAAGGGGAGGATGAAAGGAATGTGTTTTCAAACTTGCAAGGTTTGAAAGTTCATGTAACTTTACCATAAAGAAGTATTAGCTCTTCTTGCAAATAAATAATATCTGTCTGTCTGTCTGTCTGTCTGTCTGTCTGTCTGTCTGTCTGTCTATCTATCTATCTATCTATCTATCTATTATTATAAATAAATCTAACAAATAAATAATATCTGATAATCAAAACTCACCTATGACCCACATCCCACTTTCAAAAATTGCACTCCACAGACCGTTCAATTGAAAATAATTAATCATGGCAATTTCAAAATATCTGGTTAAAGTCAATAACATGCTCTCAATGTCTCTTTCTCCTAAATGTGAGGTATTGCATATTTATGCTCGACAGTTACACATGTGATGCTTCATGGCTGTTTGCATAGAAGTGCATGCCCGCCGGAAACGTGTGGAGTAAAATACAACTCCTACTAAGCAAAAGACGTCAATCGTCAGCGCATAGCTTACCACAGCTAATAAAACACAGTTTCATTGCATGTTTCTTGATAATTCAATGAGTGCAGAGAATGAGTACTCTTCATTCTTAGTGTTCAACGGAGGAATTTGATTCCTCCTTGTACTAATGTTTCTTAATCAAGAAAAGAATGGGAAGGAATGGTTTAATATTGTCATTCTGCCTGCCAGGCTTCCAGGTTGTTAATTGATTCCATTTGAAATGAAGAAAAGACAGAGACATTTTTGTAACATTTTCATTCATTGCTCTTTTTTTTTAACAGGGTGCTTTACATTTCAGATGTTCTTCTCTCATCCTAATTTACATTGTTCGGCTTGGATTCTGCAAAGCTATTCGAAAGGGTTCACAAACCGGTTGGTCCCAGCCACTGATATCTTTTCAGGGTTTTTTTTTCCCAGAGGGCCTCAAAATTAGCTCAAGTCTGGAGTCAGGTTATGTCCACATCCAATCTAAAATGTTGTTTATTTTTTATTTTATTTTATTTTTATTTTATTTTAATTCCATTTATATCCCGCCCTTCTCCGAAGACTCAGGGCGGCTTACAAGCTTAGCAGTAGCCTTCATTCTATGTATATGCCTGCTTGGGCTTTCACACACACCCCCAAGCGGCATTATTACAAAGTCAGCTTATTGCCCCCAACAATCTGGGTCCTCATTTTACCTACCTCGGAAGGATGGAAGGCTGAGTCAATAGTCAATAGTCAATAGTCAATAGTCAATAATGCTTAGAATAGCCTATGAGGTTGCTTATTTTCTGCAAGCCTGCAGTTACACCACAAAAGCAAAAGGTCTCTTGGACTCAAAAGGCAAAATGGTAGCAATGAAGAAATCAGATGGTTTTGCTTCCTTAGTAGCACTATTTCTTAAAAGAAAGATCAAAATATCTTCCTCTCCCAATCATGTAGAAATTGCTCCACTTGACTGAGTTTTTCTCAACACTGACTCAGATAAAATTATTTCACCTCTCTGTATTGAACCAGTTTAGTTTAGCTTGGGCACTGCTGATCAATCTTTGTTTGACAGATTCTTTGCTCTCAGATCTTGGTGGTGATTTCTGTAATAGACCACCTGCTCTAGATTCTCAGCTCCTTTCCTTAGAGAAGAAAGCCACTAAGAATGAATAGGTGCTCCTATATCTCCCTATTGCCTGGATGGAGTGTCCAGTCCCCTATAGAGTACTTGGCAGCTAAGAGAGGACATGCTAAATTTCCCTCCTAACCAAATGATCCAGGTCAGAGTACAAATATAGTGTGGATTGAAACAAATCAATGGTAGTTGGTAAGGCATGATCTCACTGGCGGAAGATACTACTTATCTTCACCTGACAATCATCCACAACTCAGATCATAGGCTTCAAAACTTCATCCTAAATCAGCCAGATTCCATTCGTTCAGTCTGGATTTCTTGTTTACTCAGGAGCAACGGTGGCTTCCAAGTCTACCATTCTTCCCAAAGAACCGTTCTCTATCGCCTTATGCTTCAGTACCTTTCAACCCTCTGATACTCAGCCATTGTCATCATTGCTCTTTGTGAACTTAAAATGTACTTCTGATCTTGATGGATTCAGAGCAAGAGCCATTTCTTCCATACTTCTCCTAATAGACCTTGATCTTTGCCCTGGGGCTTCCAGTACCCCCCCCCCCCACACTTCAACTTCTGCAGATGAGATCTACATAGGAACTATGACATAAAATCAATTTAATCCTGTGTCCCATTGGGTAGGTTTCTGGTTAAAACCCCTGAGGTTTAATTGATTTGATTAATTAATGTTATTGTTTTTAATGTGTTACCACTACTTATTAGCAAATATGTTTCTTTGCAAGACTGAAACAGATGACACTGCCGTAATTAATCAAATTATTAAAGCAACACAGAATACAGCATTGTTAATACAACACATCTATCTATCTATCTATCTATCTATCTATCTATCTATCTATCTATCTATCTATCAAGGTAAAGGTAAAGGTTCCACCACACATGCGTGCTAGTCGTTTCCAACTCTAGGGGCCGGTGCTCATCTCCGTTTCAAAGCCAAAGAGCCAGCGCTTGTCTGAGGACATCTCCGTGGTCATGTGGCCGGCATGACTAGACACCAAAGGCGCACGGAACGCTGTTACCTTCCCACCAGAGTGGTCCCTATTTTTCTACTTGCATTTTTACGTGCTTTCAAACTGCTAGGTTGGCAGAAGCTGGGACGAGTAACAGGCGCTCTCTCTGTTACGCAGCACTCGGGATTCGACCCGCCAAACTGCCGACCTTCTGATCGACAAGCTCAGCATCCTAACCCACTGAGCCACCACGTCCCTTATCTATCTATCTATCTATCTATCTATCTATCTATCTATCTATCTATCTATCTCTATATATATCTATATATATATATATTACTCAAAAAAATAAAGGGAACACAAGATACGACATCCTACTATTAAATACAGTACATTGTGTTGTTTAAGTGTTTATATATAGCAGCTGGGATAAAATGCACAGAGGTCTACAAGACTGCAAAAAAACCTTGACTTATAACATTTTATTTAGTGACTGTTTGAAGTTACAACAGCACTCAAAAAAGTGACTTATAACTATTGCCGCATCTTCATGGTCATGTGATCAAAATTCAGAGGCTTATCACTTGATTCATATTTATGATTGCATTGCCCCAGGGACAGGGGATTCCTTTTGAGACCTTTTGACAAAGCAAAGTCAATGAGTAATCCAGATTCACTTAACAACCGTGTTGCTAATTTAACAATTGTGGTGATTCACTTAACAACTGTGACAAGAAAGGTCATAAAATGGCATCCATTGGTAATCCTTAGTTGCACAGCCCAAATCTGGTAACCCTAGATGTCTCTGTATCTATCAGTCTCCTCTTTAACCCAGTTAAAACCACTTCCTCAATTCAATAACAGGAAGAATAGTGTTTATTTTACTGAGATACCTTTGGCTTCTGCAAGTCCCTGAGTGATTCAGCTTGTACAATCCTCATTTGCTTTCTGCCAAAAGGTTTGTCCAGGTCTTGATACAGATTGATGGTGGGGTTTAGGTGATGGTTACTACGCTGCTAGGATTTGTACTACTTTGTAAAAAAAATGTTTTTGTTACAATATGGCTGGCAAATCTGCAAGGGAGCCTTCAAACAGCCTTTTTTTTTTAAATAAATAAAGTCTTCACATTATGACAAATCTTTTAAGTCTCCCTTCTATATGCCATGTCCAAACAGTGGGCTGCAATTTTAAGATTAATGGAAAAGCAGCATTTCAAGAGTCTCAGTTTTCCTGAAGTTAAATTGGTAGGTTTCTTAGCTTTACAACTTGGTGGTTAAATTCTTACTCTTTAGCCACAGTAACCATTTCAGATGCTAGTATCTCATTGATCTAAATCCAGAGATGGCAAGAGTAACATTTGACTGACAGATGCATGGGGATGAAAGAAAGAATATCAGCTCTAGCCACCATTTTAAAAATTGTTTTCATATTTAAAGAGAGGACTTCTCTCCTTCCACCCCCTTTCTTCTTCGCTTCTCTGCTTCAAAGCTAGAGCAAAATGGTGTTTTTTCCCTATAGCAAGCATAGAAAAAACAAAAGTTTTAAAACTAGCATTCACTGGAGACTTTGAAAAAACAGCTAGAAATCTAGCAGGCTTCAAACTAAAACTACATCAGTAATAGCGCTGCAATGTGCTTTCCCAATCAGGTTTCCAAGGGAGAATTTTTTTTTTAAATGACAACTAAAATACGGATTTCAGTATATTTAGCTTTTTCAGATTCCAACTTACGTATGTTTTCTTAGAAGTGCTAAGAAAGTGTGGTGAATTTTGTGCACTAAAACTGAAGAATCACACTGTTTTTTAAGCAATGCGATGCCTAATATTTCTTTAATGTTTCCCAACCACAAACCACCATGAATTTGAATGGAATTGCTTTTGAATATTTTTTAAAATATTCATAAACATCCTTGAGCATCTAAGTAAGATAATCAATCTTTTGTTATAGTGCTCCAGGATAATGTTATAGGATTTAATCTGGGTCAGTCACCAAGACCAGAGGTTAGTCTTCTGAGCTTTCGGATTTGTACTGGATTCCATTCTCAGGGAACTGGAATAATTCAAAAACACACATTCTGGTGAGAGAGAAGTTCCCCAAGGATAGAGTCCAGCACAAGTCCAAAAATCCAGAGTACTAGGTGCCTGATTCAGATTGGATCCTACCTTTTGTTGTGGAGTCCTTTATCCTACAATCTGAACCTTTAATATCTCCATTAGATCTGAAAAGATCACTTCTCTGGATATGTTGTTTTTTTAAAAAAAAAAAAAAGATCAAGTAATTTGTACCAGGAACCTTCTCACAGCCTGAGCAATTCCCCATTATGCTTCTTCTCACCCACCATAGATTGCAGCATATTTTTATTTATCTTTACATAGTTTATATAACTGCCCGTCTCACCCAAGGAACTGCTTGGCTTACAAGGATTAAAATATAGAAAACCCACCACCACATGACCCCACAATGCCTAGGGATAAACCCCACTCACCAAAAACACATAAACCCCCTGACCCAAATACCTGGGGGAACAGCCAGGGCTTCAATGCTGTGTGCAAACCTAACAAGACCAAGGCCATCTGCACCTCCAGGGGGATTCTATTTATAAACTCTGCAAAGCACCACAATTTAAAAAGTGTCTTATCATATCAATGTGGTAACATCTTCTCTAGAATACCTGGCTAATTCTTGAACAAGCATCTCACCAACAAACTGTCTCAAATGCATCAGATGCCACTCATAAATTGGCCTTATTAAATGCTCTCCAAGTCAGAAGGCTTTCATGATTACGTTATTTGGAAACCTGAATGCATTTAGAGTATTTCCTCTGTTGAAAAGGGGAGGTAGAAAGACGGGGTGTTTTTTTTTTTCCATGCTAAATTGGTCAACAGACAGAAGTCAAATATGAAGACTAGAGATTTATTGCTTCTTTCCATCCTGGCCTTTTCCTTCAGGCAATGTTTGATGTTGTTAGGATGTGCAAGTGAATATTTGTTTCCAAAAAGCAATTTGCATTTCCTCAAAGACTGCATGTTAAAAATATTTTCCCTTTGGTCACTAAAGCTCACTGTTATTGTCATTTTGAGATTTATGTAGTTTTAGTCATAAATAATAAAGCAAGAAGAGAAGGGGGCACAATGGAACATCAAGTAGGGCTGTTTGGCAAGGGATACTTTTTTTGATTCATTTTCCTGACTCCAGAACAGGGTGAATGTGAACAAAGATAATGATAATGTAATTTATTCATTGTTTAAAATATTCCACAGCAACAATATAATATAATGTGCATTCTCACATGGAAAGCTCTAAATCTTCCTGTTTCTCTGTATAATTTGTTATTTTGAGTATTGTGATAATAAGAATAGATGCAATTTTAGGATTCTTTTGGATCCTAATATATTATAGCAATCGATTCTGATTGCTTTGGTGGCCATTCAGTTCAGTTTGGGATTAAATGCAACCTGAGATTTGAAATCCAAAGCTTTCTATTCCTCCCAAATAGAAAAACCACAAATGATGATAACTTCTTGAACATCTTGTCACAATCTGTCTTCTGATGCCCAATATGCAGATGGTTGTCCATAGATGTATTCAAGCAAGGCATTATCTAAGCAATTCTCTCCTTAGTCAATCTTGTCAATGTCTTAACCTACATGCTTTTTCACTTCTGCTGCTCCAAAAACTAGTCACTGCTACTTCTAGCCAAAGGAACAGATCCTCATCATCAGGTTAAATCACTAGACATCCAATTCCAATATCATATTTCTAGAATTAGAAATAACCACCTCGCATTCTTCATGGAACTAATATAGCTCCTAAAGATAAAGGTTCCTGGGCAGTCTTGTCCAACTCTAGGGCATGGTGCTCATTTCCATTTCTTGATCAAGGGAGCCAGCATTGTCTGAAGACAAGTTCCGTGGTCATGTGACCAGCGTGGCTTTATGCCGAAGCGCATGGAACTCGGTTAACTTCCCACCAAAGTGGTACCTATTAATCTATTTGCATTTGCATGCTTTCAAACAGCTAGGTGGGCAGGAGCTGAGGTAAGTAATGGGAGCTCACCCCATCGCACAGAGCTCAGGTCTCGAACCTGGGCTGTCAGCTCTCCAGATGACAAGTTCAGTGTCCTTAACCACTGAACCATGGCACCCCCTTCTAACAGGCACTAAAAAATTAGGATTGAGAAAGAGGTTTTTCTCAACGTTCCATTATTTAGTCTGTCCTATTTCACTATTTTTGTCCTGGTCACTTGACTTTTTCATTTCTGAACAGGAGAAATGGGTGTTGACTCAAACCACAAACTTTCTTGATGCTAAACACATGCTGTCCCATTCAGAGCCACTGCAACAAGCCAAGGTTTATTCCAAATGAGGCAATACACATAGTGAATCATGAAACAAGATCTACTTGCATGGAGGGTTGGGAAGTAGATAACAAAGGACAGAGTTTGCTCTACATGACAAAGATTCCACCATTTGCCCTCCTTAACCTGCTTATTAACATCCATTTCTCCTTTATGCCACCTTTCCAGCCATTTTAGGTGCCATTTCCATCTTTATACATTCAAAACACAGCCCCAAATGTATCTGTGTGTGTGTGTTTGTGTGTGTGTGTAGAGAGAGAATTGTTTTGAAAATCCATTTGTGCTAATAAAGCAAGAAAATTCAATTCATCTCAGTCTGGTCTCTCAGTGGAATTAATGAAAGAAATGTACATTTTGTCCTTGTTACCACAGGAAAAATATTGGCAGATAGCAAATGGTGCATACTTTACTTCTTTAATAAAGATCTGTCTCTCCCCCCCCCCTGCAGAAATGAAATTAGACTGAGATGGTTGAGGAAAACCATTATAATGAGCAATTTGAGACCACAAGTCATATTTTGATAGATTTTTATGAAAGTAGGTTATACAACCATATAACCTGTCATCTTGTTAATAATTTGGATGTGTATGTGTGGATGCAAACACACAAGGATGCAAATGCAACAAAAAAGTCTTCCTTAAAATGTGCACAGGATGTTTGCTTGAAAACTACTTTTTCTATGTTCACTGAACCTCAAGAACAGCTCTTTAAATGCAAAAAGAAAAGGCCACTGAGATTATCTGCAGTGATACTGTTAGTCAAATTTTTCCCCATTTTAAAAAATGTTACATACTCACTCAATGGATCCTCTCAGTGCCGCAGAAAAAGTTTTCTTGGGTGAAAGTTCTAACTCCCGTGACAGCATCAATATTTGCGATTCTTCTTAAAGTTTGGCAACATCTCTGAAGTACTTGGTTAGCTCAAACATGTCTGTTTGAGTTTTCCCAAAATTTTGGATGCTGACCTTGAATCCACTCTGTATTTCCAAATGAGAATCTGGCTGGTAAATTAAAAAAGCAGAAAAGTTTGCCGCAAAGCTTTTGTTTTGGCCTAATAACCTCTCCACTGATCTATAGAAAAGCCAGTTTATAGATATATATATATATTCCACATTTTACTCCATTTTCCCAACCTTCCTCTCCACTGTATTTTATGTGGTCAAGACCCAGATAGCTTGGCAGCCAACTTAATCTTTCAACATCCTGAAGAGCTGGGAAGCAGTTGGACCTATCAGTTCTTTGACATTTGTGAGTGTAATTTTTCATACAATGCTATGCTTGCAATTCATTCCAGCAGTTCTAATCAGGTGAGGGGAAAGAATCATCCTCAGGAGTATATTTATGAGTCAAAGTGCAGAGTAATTACTTACATCTTCCAATTCAATTTGTTTGTTTGGGAGGCATTATAAAGCCCTGGGCTTTTTTACTCATAGAACTCCCAGAAGGGAGTTCCAGCAACTTTTTTGGATGGAACCTTGTAAGGTAGGCAAAGTGGGTTGTATGACATGTGTGAGTTCCGGCACCTTTTTCTTTTACAAAAAAAGCACTGATAAAGCCCCTAAATCCCAGAAACAAATAACACTCCTCTTCCAGTTCAGAAGGTCAAGCCTGTCATCACTGAGTTTTCCAATGAAGGTTCCCTCACCACCATCCATGAGTAAAGCATGGGAGCTTTCCATGTTTCTACTTCCAATCTCTGTGAAGGGCTGAGACTTTACAGATTACAGAATAACAGATTTTGGAAGGACCTTGGAGGTCTTCTACTCCAACCCTCTGCTCAAACAGGAAAACCTGTCCTATACCATTCCAGACAAATGGCTGGACAGTCTCTTCTTCAAAACCCCCAGTGATGGAGCACCCACACTTCTGCAGGCAAGATGTTCCACTGATTAACTGTTCTCACTGTCAAGAAGTTTCTTCTTAGTTCTAGATTGGTTCTCTCTGATAAGCTTCCACCCATTACTTCTTGTCCTGCCTTCAGTTGCTTTGGAGAACTTTTTGATGTTGCCCCCCCCTTTAAGAAAGGAAGCATTTTTCCTAAGTATTCCTTGAGAAATGTTTGGATAAGTCAACTTCCTAAAACATGAGCTATCTTCCTGTCTTGCACTTATTTAGCCATAACTTGTTGATTAAGATACAAATGCCTGGATTCACATATCAATTATGAACCATGACTTACATTGGAGGCCCTTACTGAAATGAATGAACATAGCCATTTAGTTGTCCAACATTTGGACTCAGTCCAATGCAGGTAGTCCTTGACTTAGCCCAGAATTTCCATTGTTAAGCAAGTCACAACTGATTTTATGAACCTTTTTGCCATGGTTGTTGAGCGAATCATTGCAGTTGCTAGTAAGTCATTTAGTCATTCAGAGAATCCAGATTCCCCCATTGACTTTGCTTCTGAGAAGTGGGAAGGTCACAAACGGCGATCATGTAACCCCGGGATGCTAGAAGCATTGAAAATGCATGCTAATTTCCATGGACCTGAATTTTAATCTATTTTAATTTAATAATTGATAATACTTTTAACTGACCTACAATCAACCTGTCAGGATAATATGTTGACTAAGCCGATATGTTGACAAAGCTTCAAATGCAGGCAAATGTAAATGTAAAAGCATTTGGTTTAACAGCTGTTTAGCTTTAAATGGGAGGAGTGTCAGGATAATAATTTAATAGCTAAACAGCTTATGTAATGACGTAATGCAATGTAAGGTGGATGATGCAATAATAGGAATGACTCAGCAGGTGTGTGTATCCCTTTAAGAGACTGAGTATAAAAGGGAAGGCTTTTGCTGGAATGTTTTTCTCTCTCTCATCCGTTTCCTGCTCTAATTGCTATGTATTGGAGTTTGCTGAATTACCACGTGTATGTATTTTGTTTCTAGTATATTTGTAGATATTGTAATATAAACCACCATTTAATATAGACCACTGTTTACTGTATTTACTCCTGGGTTACCTCAGTGCAATAAGACTGTGCATGCTCTGACACAGCCTATGAACCCCTCAGAATCTAAATCAACCACACAGCTAAACAGAGACAGCACTGACCCTCAACTAACCCATGCAAGTCCCCCTCAACCAGCACTTCACCTCCCAGTAACCCTCACCTGATGCAACCTACCCATCACAAGACCCTTCACAAGACTCCTGCTGATGACTCCCACCTGATCCATCACAAGACCTACTGACCACACGCCCCTTAAATTCCACTGAAGATGTTATCTAGTCTGGTAACGAAACATTAGGAAACCAACCCACAAGCCTAGAGAATGAACCTTCACCCTCAATAATTTGAATTTAATTTTAATCATGTGTGTGAGAATCGCTGAGGTGGTCTTAAGCATGAGGAACAGTTGTAAATCACTTTTTTTTCCCGTGCCATTGTAACTTCGTTGTAATGTTAAACAAACGATAGTAAGTCAAGAACTATTTATACTGACTCCAATACTCCGATAATAATAAACTAGCAAATTCAACTAAGTGGATGGTTCATCACTGAAAAGGTGAAAATAAGGCCTTATTTCTTTATGTCCTCTTTGACTCTGACTTTCAATTTTGCATAATTTGTCAGAACCCTTTTTCCACCAATCTCTGGGGTTGCTGCTGCACAATTCTTGTTTTCCCATCAAGCATGGCAAAAACATTGCATCTGCTCTGGGTCTCTTAACAGAGATTTATTTTATTTTTTTTATTATTTTTTTTACTAAGGCTCAGAGAACATGTGCTGAGATCGACCTGGTGCACTGGGATTGTTAATTATTAACATTTTTAATTATGTGTTTTAATTATTGATTCTGCTTGCCTGGTATAATAGAATCCAAGCCTTCCTTTGCTGTGCAGCCATGGAGGGTACTGAAGAGATGTGTTGGATTTAGAGTTTTGACATATGTTTTTCACTCCCTGTAACAATAGCATTTGTAACAATGGAGAGAAATGCACATAGAGCTTTAGAAATACCTCATTGCTGGAGTGGGGTTCTTTTTATAATTTTTTTTTAAAAAAAGGAAAAGGAAAGAAAAAGCTATAGGTGCAGAGTGAATAGAATCAGAGAATATATTGAAGAAACAGATATTCATATTTCATGTCCTTTGAGTTTATTCCATGTTTGTGCTATTTTATTCATTACTTTCCCTGCTCAAGGTAAGCACAGATAATTCCCTTTCTTTCTCTTCCCCAAAGACCTGCAGAAGGAAACTCTTCCCTTAGAATTAGTCACTGTGAATCAACTGCCAGGGTTGGGAAACTTCAAAGCACGGCCCCAATCGTAAGCCAGCTTTAGAATTGCATGTTCGCCGAACAAGTTAAACAAATGATGCTCATTTCTTGGGATACAGTACATTTCTAGCTTGCCATATTTAAAGATAGATAGATAGATAGATAGATAGATAGATAGATAGATAGATAGATAGATAGATAGATAGATAGATAGATAGATAGATAGATAGATAGAATGTTGCTGATTGTTTGCAGGGAGATTGAAGTAGAGTTTGGAAATGGCTCATCTCTCTCCCTGTCTTCCAAAGCCCCAGAAAGCAGGATGAGAAGCAACAGTTGGAAACTAACCAAGGAGAGAAACAACCTAGAACTAAGGAGAAATTTCCTGACAGTTAGGAAAAGTAATAAGTGGAGCAGATTGCCTTCAGAAGCTGTAGGTGCTCCATTGGTGGAGGCTTTTGAGAAGAGATTGGACAACCATTTGTCTGAAATGGTATAAGGGGTTGAACTAGAAGACTTCCAAAGTCCCTTCCAACTCTACAGTATTATTGTATTGTTATTGTTGTAGCATGGGCGGTCGCGTGGACACAATAACGAGTCAGCATCGTACATGATATATTTTATTTATTACAAGATGGAACTGCAAGCCCAACCCCCGGTGCCCCCTTTTATACTACTGATACTCCTGAAATCAGCCAACCTGGTTTCCCACTGGCCAGGTAACACGCAACCCTGTGTTGTATCTTTCCCGCCGGACAGGTTGACCAATCAGGCCAGCTGACCGATGCCACCTTGTGTTATGGTGTCTACACCAGCCTGGCATCTCTACATACATAACAGTTATTGTACATTTTAACTGCATAAAGAATGTGTATGTTTCTTTCTTTTTTATTTTATTCTTTATTTTCTTTACTCTTTTTGCACCATAACTTCCCTTTCCCTTCCTTCTTAGTAATTTTCAGTTTGTTTTTATATTTTAAATTTTGTAGAAATTTAATAAAATATATCGGGAAAGACATACTGACAAAGGTGTGTGGGTTTTTTTTTCCTTTCAAAAATAAAATTGAAAATGAGCCGAGAGCAATCACTTCCAAAATGTTCTGTACCAGCCTGCTACCAGCCCTGCAGAAAAGGTAGGGACAACCCCTTTACAAACGGCAAGAGGCTGGAATTAAGCCTGCCAAATTTATTAACATAAAACAGAGCAAAACAAGACACCAACCATGAAACAGGAGCTATGAAACAGGAACTATTCAAGCGGTTGCCTTCAGCAAACCAGCCCTCCCACGCATTCCCCTTTTATACAGTTCAGGGTGTGGCTTCTCTCTGCCTCCTTCCGAGGTGCCCCATTGCCTTCCCCTGTTTACTCCTGATTGACTGCCTCCTGCGTCGGGCGTCCTTGAACAGGGCCAGCTGTGGGTCATCTTCATCCACGCTGTCAGGCTCACACAGCTGGGTCTCCGTCGTGACCAGGTGGGAGGGGCCTGGCTGAGGGCTCTGCGGAGCCTCAAGGCCATCATCAGCAAGCTCTTCAACACCCCCCTCCTCCTCCTCTGAGTCATCCGACCCAACTGCCGAACCCACAGGCTGACCCTGAATCACAACACAAAAATGCATATTTTGAGGGAGAGCATGTTGAGAAATAAGCCATATTGTGAAAGAAAATATATATGGGATATTCAGTGAGAAAGCTCTTTAGAAATGTGCATCTGAGGCAGGTAGGATTTATGAACGAACAAATCTGAATCTGATACAGAACAGAAAGAGACAAAGTGCCACGTCCTTATTTTTGCCCTAAGATCCCATTTGCATTTTTTTTCCTTCTGCTGAAACAATGCATTGCAGTGACTTGTGAAAAGTGTTTTTAAGAAGGAGGTGTCAACTGTGCACTAAATTGAATTCAATACTGAATGCACATTAAAGCCTAAGACTAAAATAAAAGTATTTACTATTACCGGGTTCAGCTTGGGTGTCACAGTTATGATCCATTGAGAGAGATCCATCACATTAAAGCAGTACTTCAAAGAAGAAATGGGGTCGATGACTACTGACTACTACAATCAACATTTATGATGGTCCAGCAGCAGACCTCACTTTCTGAAGGTCCAGAACAGAAGGGACCAGGAAAAAGCAGGACCATTCCATTATTCTGGTGGAAATAAAGCAATTCTCTCATGCTCTACATTCACACAAATTTAATCAATCGCAGTTTAAAAAGTAGGCTTTTAATTTTCAGAATTGTTGATTGAACAAGAGTTCAGTTGCTATCTTTGGGTGCATTAGCAGGAACTTAAAGATCAGGTTACTGAAAGTCATTTTTCTCCTCCACATTGCACTGGTCAACTCCCATTTGGTGTAGTGTGTCCAGCTTTGGGCCCCACTGGAGTTTGACGGAGACAGGGAGAGAACTGAAGCATGTTCAGAGGGGAAGCCAAGGTATTGAAGAATCTAGAAGTCCTTTGGTGAGTGGTTAAAGGGTCTGGCTATGTAAACCCTACAGAAAGTTAACTGACTCTTCAAATATCCAAAAATGTGTCCCATGGAAGAGGGAAAGGATTTATTCTCTATTGTGCCAGATAATAGAAGTAGAAGCTGAGGATTAAACTTACAAGGAATAGGTCCAGGCTAGACCTCAACACCAACTTCCCAAGGTTCAACCTATCAATCAGAGGAACCTTTTACCAAACAAAGTGAGGAGGCACTTGACTGGATCCTGCCTCGAGGAAGGGGTTGAACTAGATGAGTCTCTTCCAATTTTCTTCCCATTTGGGGGGTGGGGTGGTCATAATGCTCCATTTGCAAATTTGAGACTACTTTTTTTCACTGATTGTTAAATAAGTCATTTGAGCTTTAGCGATGAAAAGTGAGATCAAAAGTAAGGCTTTATTATACTTTCATGTTGTCTTATAATGAGAACTGTTTGGGAGTGAAAAGCTAACCTTAGCTCTATTTCCAGAAGGAACTGTGCTAAAACAAGCATAGCTTTTCTTTCAGAAGACATGAGGGTCTTTATTCTCAACCTTGTCTCAACTTCTTAAGGATTGGGTTTGAAGGTTATGAATATCAGTCATACTATAGATATAATCATTTTGGAATTGCACAATAAGATCCAGTGCATGTGGGACACAGACTACATGATTAATTTCCAAGTTAAAATCAAAGAGTTAACAGTATAGTGAAAGCTTACTTAAATACTTAATACCATGAAACTATACTACTCTGTTGATTGCTTTAGCATAAGAATTGCAGTGAAAGGAGAAGACGGAGAAGGAGGAGAAGGAGGAAGAGAAGGAGGAAGAGTAAGAAGAAGAAGAAAAAAAAGGAGGAGGAGGAGGGGAAGGAGAAGGAGAAGGAGAAGGAGAAGGAGAAGGAGAAGGAGAAGGAGAAGAAGAAGAAGAAGAAGAAGAAGAAGAAGAAGAAGAAGAAGAAGAAGAAGAAGAAGAAGAAGAAGAAGAAGAAGAAGAAGAAGAAGAAGAAGAAGAAGAAGAATCTATAATAAGGTTTTCTTTCAATAAAATGAATGGTAATGGTTATGAGACCATATGTCCTACTAGTTGCAACCTTAAACTCCAGCTTAATGTTTAGCCTTGATTAAGCTACAATTCAATGTTTCAAGTCATAAAGGTAGGAAACTGAGTTATTTGGATGCAGGTTGGTGGGCCAGATTAAGCAATATCTAGTGATGGGTATGTATGCTACAATTCCTGCTTAAACATCTAGACTGATTTAGGGGGGTGGGGGCATTTGGCTTACATCCCATAATTTTAAAGTGAGTCCATATGGAAAACACCACCCATACATATTTCACTTCATTAGGATTCATTAGTGCTTGATTAAAGTTTTCATTACTCTTTCGTTTCTTTAAGAGTAGATTAATAAACCTACCATACACTTTAGTCTTCGTGCATGCAGGCATACACACTGCTAATAGATGAATTAATCTGAGAGGCAGTTTGAAAACCCCAATATATTACTCATGTATTTTTTTTAAAAAAATGGAGTCATATAAACAAGTGAGATTCAGGACCAGGGGGAATGGCACACTGTCTGTGCAGAAAACCAGTCATGGAGCTGGTCTTCAAGCAATAAATGATGGCAAGAACACTAAAACAGTCCTCTCAGTAATAATATTTTTTAAAAATTTAATTTTATGTTAAGGCAAGGTCATCACTCAATGTATTAGGTCAAAGTTTATCATTCCGGGATTGCTGTACAACAATAGGCACTTTTGGAAATGATTAGGGATCTGAGCGTAATTTGGTAGGCTTGAATGTGAACTTATTCTGTTTACATTGTTTAAATGCTAAGTGATAGCTATTTTTTATTTTATTTATTTATTTATCTACCCATTATAAGGCCATTTACGAAAAAACGCCCCAAAACTGCATGCAAATAGGAAGATGTTTCAAAAGTCTCTATAAACAGGAAGAGAAATTTGGTCTGCAATTAAGTCTGCAAGTTTCCTCTGAAAGGCACTCTTTTTTTCAAATCAAGTGAGAGACCAAACACTCAGGTTTGTTATCCTTAACATTGCCTCTTTGAGATTTCACTAGCCTATTTATTAACATACAAGGGGCTTGAAGGTCCACCTATCTGAAAATTGCTAAGGCTGAGAAGTTTATTGTAGGTGTTCTCCTATATTCAGTCTCTCGTTTATTCCTGTTATTCTTATTGCTCATGTTGCCAGTATCTTGCCATAGCTGTTATTGCTCAATCATTAGTACTCGTTTTGAAGATGGCAGGCAACTTATTAATGAACAATTTAACCTGTTAACAGGATAGTAAAATCCCTTGACTGGGGGTGGGGGGTGGGGGCCAATACAAACCATTCAGAGCATGTGGCTTTTCAGCAATTACAAAACAACGTGGTCCCTACAAGCAAAACAAGCGCTACAGTTAGTAGTACAGTACTACAGTTATCTTGTCTTGTAGCCCCCATCTAATTTTCGCTTGCAGGGTTTGGTATTCCAAGGAGAAAACCTTGGGGATTTGTTCTGTTTATGCTGCAGAGAGAGAGAGAGAGAGAGAGAGAGAGAGAGAGAGAGAGAGAGAGAGAGAGAGGGAGGGAGGGAGGGAGGGAGGGAGGGAGAGAGAGAGAGAGAGAGAGAGAGAGAGAGAGAGAGAGAGAGAGAGAACTAGTACCTTTGTACTTAATCAATAAATATGGCAGGATGAAGATAGTTTAAGCAATCAGCTTAAAGGGATGCCTTTCTTCTTCCTTCTATAAAAGAGAAGAACATTCTTGGCAGAATTAATTGCTGAGAGTTGCTTGCCTTCTGATAGGACCATGCCATCTAGCTTGGCTTCCTTGAAGATAGCAGGAGATAGCAAACTGCAACAATGCCATCTAATATATTGTCATTTGAGAGCCCTGTGAAAACATGAAAATGACTATCCCCATCCGGCGTTACAGTCTTATTTGAAAGTCAAATTCCATGGTGACTTTAGGAAACTGTTCATCACAAACTCCATCAAAAATCTAAATCTGCACAGAATTAGAGAATAAAAAGAAGCCCAGGCAGATTCAGCTTCTGTTTAGTGTAGGGGTAGGCAACCTCGGCTCTTTTATGACTCATGGACTTCAATTCCCAGAATTCCTGAGCCAGCATGGCTGGCTCAGGAATTCTGGGAGTTGAAGTCCATGAGTCATAAAAGAGCTGAGGTTGCCTACCCCTGGTTTAGTGGCTCCAGAGAAAGGAAGTCTATCCATCTCCCTCGGAGAACATATTCCACTGTCAAACTATTCTTAGCATTAGGTGGTTTTTCTCAACATGCAACAGGGATCTGCTTTCCTGGCACTTGAAATCATTATTTCATGTCTTACATTCTTGCAGAGCTGAGAAAATGCCACGGTCTCCTCTTCTGTGACACCCTTTGGGTATTTGAAGATATTGTGTCATCCACCGTTTGGTTTTTCTCAACAACTAACTTGACAATAAGTTTCCTTCATCTGGCTTACCCTAAATCCTAACTTCCAGTTCCTTGATCATCCTTGTCCTTCTTTCTGATATCTGTCTGAATTATTAGGGCGTGATGTGAAGAATCAAGCACGCTGCAGAATATGATGCGACTATTACTTTCTGTAATTTGAAAAATGTCCTTCTCTAAATGCCGCCTGAAATTTGGTTTGCCTTTTTTTTTTAAACAGGCATATCATACTGCAGGCTCTTATCCATCCTGCAATCAAATATAATTTCAAGATCATTTTCAAACTTATTATAGTCAAGCCAGGTAATTTGTATTCCCTTTCATTTGGGAATTTTTGTGGCTTGTAGCTTTCGGAATATTAGGACACGCTGGTCTCTGCATAATCTCAAGGCTCATTGCTGGAACTGGATTGAAATGAGATAGATCTGACTAAGGAGTCTTTCTGTATCTTAAATGAGTTCACTCACTGCAGAAGCCATGAATCTGCAAGCTTGAAAAAGCCAAAGAATATAACTGCTATTTTTCCTGCCACTTTTTTTTTTACAATGAGCTTCTTCTTAGCCTGTGATACCTGCCATGTCTTTGCTGTCTTTATTATTCATTTTGGAAGATTGCAGAACAGGGAGAATATGTTAGGAACTGTAAGGGATGGTGTCTAAGCTACGGTTTATGATATACTATGGATACCAATAGGTTACCTTTATCTTTCCAGACAAAAGGATTGAGAAGCTGCCATGTTTTGGATTCTCAGCTACCTTTGAATTTGAGTTTGATAAAGTTATCTCTACGGAGATTCTCAGTCATCCAGGTAGGGTTGTCCCAAAAGTGCTTTTTTTTTTTCAGGAGGCAACTGAACTTTCTTGTGTTTCCTTTGGAGACGTTTTGAAACTCATTCAAGAAGCTGCTTCAACTCTGACTAGACTCCCCACTATCTAGTCAGAGGTGAAGAAGCTTCTTGGATGAGAAGCAAAACATCTTCAAAAGAAAGAGAAGAAAGTCTAGTTGCCTCCTAAAAAAAATACCACCTTTGGGATAGGCCCCTTATCCAGCTACAAGTAAGCATATAAATTTAGTAAATAATAATAATAATAATAATAATAATAATAATAATAATAATAATAATAATAATAATAATAATAGTGTAGACTGCATAGAACAGAAATCCATAGCTATCCATGTGTGACAGATTGGTGGAGGAGAGACTGGGAAAGGAAGGGAAGGGACAGTTGCTATAGGACAGGGGTCTTCAGACTTGGCCCTTTTATGAGTTGTGGACTTCAACCCCCAGAATTCCTCAGCCAGCGTGCCTGGCTGAGGAATTCTGGGAGTTGAAGTCCACACGTCATAAAAGGGCCAAGTTTGAAGAGCCCTGCTAGAAGAGATAGAATGGGAGTTCACTGGAAGCTGGTCGCATAAACAGTCACTTTCTCAAGCAACCTGGGAAGAAATATTTCAAATCATTCTCCACCCTAATTAATTCTCACCAAAAATGAGAATGGGAAATTCCTGCTGCATACCCCAGAGTAGCGTTAAAGATATCTTATTGAAGTCCAGATAATTCTTGCTTTCTTGGTCTTGCCCAGCTTGACAGGACTTGATACAAGTTAGTCACATGCAACTCTGTGGCCTGTTCCCCATTGCCCTGAGATCATGCTGCTGAATTTTGGCAGCAAAATTATTAATTTTCATAGGTATGATTTCAAGCTGTTGGGGATGGTGCCAAAAGGTGATTTTAAAACCATTCTTAAATCAAAAGATATGACAAAACACTGCCAAAGTAGAACAATATTAATATATTTGTTCAGGAACATTAGACAATGATTCTGAGTGTAATAATGTCTTGCCTCCCCATAGGTCTCCCATTTTCCATCCCCACTCTTAAACTCTTCTGTAACTCCCCCACCCCCAAAAAAAGTTTTTTTTTTAAAAAAATCAGCCATATCTTTTCTGATCATGATAGCATTTCATATAGGTAGCCCTTTGTAGCTCTTCAGAAGCTTCAAAAATGATTTATGGCTGCTAATCTTTTAGAAATTACACATCCTTTAAGACTCTAGGATCTCTAGATCCTCTGCAGTGAAGAACCAGATGTAACATGGAAGAAGTGATGAACTGAATGTCAAAGATTCAAAGCCAGGAAGTAGAAAAGGGGTGTTATTTATCTTTTTTTTAAAAATTGAAGAGCTAGTGGGGAATTATCTTAGGATCCAGGAATCCTAAAAGAAGATCCTTTCCTACTGTGGATCCAACTGCCTTGGAACATTCCCTTTGCTTCCCGGCTGCCCATTTGTAAGCAATCTTATCTCAGTAAGCTTTTGCAGCTTATTTTTCTTCAGTTGATTTAATGTTCCTGCTGCTCCTTTTCAACCCTTTGAGTTTATTTTTTTTTATTACTGGGCATTTTTTTTACTCTTGGGGATTATCTCAAGCCTTGAACATTTTACAGAAAGATGGGATATCAATGTTGATAATTACAGTACATAAATAAAAACAAAAGCTCTTTCCAGAGGTGGATTCAACGAATTTGAAATGCATTGTTTTCAGGTGTTTTAAAGTACTGGGTTTTGCTGTCTCTGCAAATGCATGTATTCTTCCCCTTCCTTGCTGAAAACCCTTTTCATGCAGACAATCATCTGTTCCTTTTCTTTCTCTCAGTATGTTAGAGCACTAAATTGGTGTATTATTTCCCTTGCCCTGATCTGGAGAAATATAAGACTTGCTATTGATTAACTGCTCTTCCCTGGCTGGAGGGGAGGGGGGGAAAGCTTTGCATTTATCCCCCTCCCCACTTGCTGAGATGTGGCTACAGAACTGAAGCAGCAGCTGAATCACACCCATGCAACCTTCACTATATGCAAGATTTCACTTACTTTTGTTTTAAGTCTTAATGATTTCAAGGCAGTTAATGCTAAGGGAGAGAGCTTTAAAAGCAAGTACCTTCCCAGCCATACTTCATGTATACTTCTCAGAGAAGGGGGTAGAGGTTGACTAAAGCAACTGGCACCTATTGGTACCCAGGTGGCATTAGTATCGAGAGAGGAGACAGCGGTGGAAGCAGCTTTCTCAAAAGAACTGCACCACCGCAGGCAATCCTCACCCTCCAATTTTGCTGATTTTGCAAATAGGAATGTTTGGCAAATGGGGTCTTTGTGCCTGGTCAAGGTCAATCCTTTGAATTCATAGGGAAATGTTGAGGTTCCAGCAATTTGTGATAACAATGAGAACAACTCCTGCTTGATCATATTCGGGAGCTAGACAAGGTGACTTAACAGCATAGTAGAGCTATCAAAGAAAGAGAATATCTGTAGCTCAGGGCTGAACCGTGGAGTCTTTGATGCTCTCTGAGCTTGGTTGTTTTCTTGCAGATGTTTCATTATCCAACTAGGTAACATCATCGGGGCTAGTGAGTGTGGGGTTGGCTCCCTGTTTATATTCAGTATCTTGCACTGCCAGTTTTGGTGGGGGGGGGTGTTTTTGTCCTTGGAAGTTCCTTGCTTAGAGTATTTGTCCCAACAATTTACTGAATATAAACAGGAAGGAAACCCCACACTCACTAGGGCTGAAGATGGGGCAATGAAATGTCTGCAAGCAAACAACCAAGCTCATAGGACACCATGGACTCCATGAAGTGATAAAGGAAGAACTGGGCCTGATTCAGTCAAAGCTAGCATCTTATATTCTAGCTCAGCTTTACTTGAACTATACTGCTCAGATAAACATGGAGGCTGGAATATTAATAGTCCTGAACAGCAATGAGAAAATGTCGCTGTCATAATTTAGAATGATTTGCTTCCCAAATTATAAAGCTAATGTTTTACAATTGGGCAAAAGATCCCTGTTGTTACACCGTTCCAAAACCGCAATGACTTTAAATCACAACAATGCAAAGTCATCTGAAACATTTTCAATCATGCCTCTCATTATTTCCTTTAATTTATTTAAAGACTCTTGGCAACCTAGGAACCTCTGAACGTTATGGATGTCGGCTCCCATCAGAATCATCCATCATAGCTAATTGTAGGGGACTATGGGGAATGTAGTCTAAAACAGTGTGTCACACCGGGTTGCCTATCTTCCTGCCTCATTTTTTTTTCTTTGAACAAAATAGTGTTGAATTTGTCCCTGAACAAATCACAGGTTTATGGGTCATCTTTGCTTTTTTTCTAGGAGTTTAGTAAATTTATTAGGGCGACATATACTGTATATTTCAAAGTTAGAGTCGTGCCAGGTTGACTTGAGGATGAATTTATATTGAGTTTAAAAGACCAGCGATTGCAACAAACATTGAGAATGCATTCCCTGCATGAACATTGGATTAGAAACCGGAAATTTGGGTCCATGTCCAGCCTCAACCAGAGAAGCTCCCCTGATAACCTTCAACCAGTCTCATTCTCAGCCCAATTTACTGCCCAAGATTGTTTTGGGGAAACAAAAATGAAAAGAGATCTTTAGATCTCCCTACAAGTCTCCTTGAATTCCTGGAGGAAAAACGGTAATGGTACAAGCATTTGGCATAGGGTTTTCTGCTTGATCAGGGTGTTGGACTAGAGGACCTCCAAAGCCCCTTCCAATTCTGTTATTCCACTACATGGGAATGACAGGAAGAAGTGTCAGTGTTCCAAACACACCATTCAAAGGTCAAGTGAAGCCTTCAACTCAGAACTTCATGTACTCCTGCAGTAAATTTAATAATAATAATAAAAAACCCTCCAATCATCAAGTGTTAAAGATTGACTCTAAAACTTGAAAGGAGACAAAATGTTTCCTTAGCAATGGGAAAGTTCATTTCAGGTAAGAATCTGCTTTGTACTGTTTTGCATTCATAAAAGGCATGGAACAACAATAGCAACTAGTGGGCAAAGAAACCTTATCTTTGCTTTGAATTAATATATAACCAGATGTGTTTTTAAAGAACTCAGTATAATGTTGAAGGATGACTCTCAACACCTGCTTAGAGTCTATTCTTCCTCGTGGTCCAGTTCAGCCCCTTTCACTGAATTTTACATAAGCTGGAAAGGGATTAAACCATGTAGATACCTGTTTCTACTTTCTCAAGCTGTCAGGTTGTGTCTAAATATCATATTAAAGGTAGGGATGTCAGGAAAAAAAATCTTCTCAGTGCTCTTTTTTTTTTAAAAAAAGATTTTTTTAAATCCTGATTTATTACTTTATAAGTAGCTCAAGGACAGCAAATTTACATGATATTCCTTCCTCCTCCTATTTTCCCCCACAAGAGCAACCCTGTGAGCTGAGCTGAGTGAAAATAACAGGCTCAAAGCCGCCCAGCAAGTTTTTCATGCTTAAAGCAGTACTAGAACTCACTGTCTCCTGGCTGTTGGTCCAAAATCACTCAGTTGACTTTCGTGCCTAAGGCAGGACTAGAATTCAGATTCTTCTGGTTTCTAGGCCATCACCTTCATCACTGCATAAAATGGTTTCCCCCAGTGCTCATATTAATGCATTAATACTAATGCAAATGAACCCAATTTGCACTTCCCAGAATTCTGTCTGGGGGGGGGGGAAAGCAGGTTTGGTTAAATGCCAATATCCGCACTCTTTCAAATTGGGCCATTTAGCTTATCATTCCCCCTGGGGGAAAAAAATCCAATAAAAAATGAGCATATTAGGAGGGAAAGTTGCACAACAAGGTGCAAGGAAAAAGACTTGTAAAAAAAGTTTATATTCAGAAAAAGTGCAGGCAATGTTTTTCATCCCTCGGTCAGTTCTCTTTCTATGACCATTGACCACATCCGTTTGCCAATGAGGCTGCTTTCTTTTTTGTTGTTGTTTGATTTTGCCAAGAATTATAGAGAAAGCACATATGAATTAATGATGTGAAGGCAAACATCTCCTGCATTATTTTATTATCGGTTCTCCATGAATGCAATGGAAAAGAATTTGCCATCAAGGGGAAAGAGACTTTTTTTTCCTGGAATACGATGCTCTTCCATGTATTTAATAACAAAGTAGACATGGGTTGGGTTGAGCAACCTCTGTTGCACTCACAAACTTTTCTCCAATGGTTTGAAGTCTTTCTGGCTTCCGACACCTAGATTCAATCCTTATGGGAGAAATGAGGAGCAAATCCCTTCTCTAGGGATTTGTCAGAGAAATCTACACAGCATCAGGAGAGCATCAAAAGAGGTAGATACATCACAAGAAAACCAAATCTGCCATCCATAACCCCTTCCACGCCATTCTCCATAAAGAAAATGGGGGAAACACTACAGAGGCTCTGCGACTAAGGTAGAACACAAGACTCCTTATTCCTAAAGGAGGTACAGTTTTAACGAGCAGGAAGGCAGATGCGATGCAAAACTTGAAGACTTTGAAAACTGCGTTGATTGTTTTTTTTATAGAATTTATAGTAAAAGAAGGGTTTGAACCAACTGTCTCTAGTTCACTGTTACAAAGCTTCTAGATAAATGTTTTTGCATTCTCCTTTACTCAGATATAAGCCTGCAACTTGGAGATTGTATTTATATCCAAACAGTCGGGCTTTGTTATTCTCCGTAGATGAACAAATAGTAATCACTAAAGTTGGGAAATAGGCTAAATGCAGTGGTCATCCTTCATATTAAGAGCAAAAAGAGTCAGGCAATATCCAAATGCTGCTAACGAGTCTAAATGGGGAGTATAGTGCTGCCGTAAAATGGCAGTTCAGCCCAAAACCCTACACTTAAATGCCATTAGAGACTGTGACTTAAACTCCTAAAATGAAGGATTACAGAGTGAAAACAAGAAGGTCATAATTAACAGTTTGTGGGTAAAAACAGCAACACAGTATGGCATCTTTAAGAAAAGAGTGCAGGGAAAGTAACACAAGTCAAGTGTTTATGGAGGAAAATATCCCACTGGAGCAGAAGATGAAAGGGCAGAGTGGTAACACTGATTTAAATCAGCTATAAAAACAGAGCTGATTTGCACAACTACAAAACAAGAAACTCTCGTTTCATAGCCTGGGTTGCAATGCCCAGAATAACGGCAGTCTGGATCGAGATTATAGGGGTTTAACAAGCACCTAGGGAGTAAAATGGGGGGCTTCCTACCATTTTTAGTGAAAGGGGGTCTCCATGAAGGAAAACCCATTCACAAGTAAAAGTAGAGAATCTTGCAATCTCCATAGACACAGAAAGTCCTCTTTGGATTGTTTGAACGGTCTTCAAGATCTATAAAGATGAAAATGATCCATCTGGTATCATGATCCTAAGTTGTTGACGGCCTTATATCGTAAGCTAAACTTTGAAGTTGGCTAGGTAGCTAACTGGCAGTGGCTTAAGTGGTACTATAAGAGGTGCATGGCTAGATGTCCTCCTGGCAACCACCTAAAGATTTTGGAGAAGGGCAAGAATGTGAATGTGAAATTTGGGGTTTTTTAACTGACTACAGGGTTAATTTAATACTTTTTAATTTGTTCTTAATTTTTGTATTTTGGATTTTTAATTCCCTGTAAACCGCCCTGAGTCCTCAGGGAATAGGGCGGTATATAAATATAACTAAATAAATAAAATAAATAAATAAATTGCCAATGTATGGATAATAGTATCTAAGCTATCCCTGGCCAGGAAAAGGTGTAGCTGCCATACCAGCCAAAATTGGTTATCATAGTAGTTAAGTCTATCTCCCATGACAACAATCGTACCACAAGCATCCAAAATCTACATGCCTGTTCTGTGAAAGAGTTCAGTTCCATTTAATACAGCAAGCTCACTGTGTCCCATAACTGGGAACCAGTCTGTCTTGTCAGGATTCAGTCCCAGTTTACAAGCCACTTTTAGTTCAAATATTATGGAAATGTAGAGCTGAGCACCATCACCTTATCGACAATACCTCAGCCAAAACATTAGATGCCAATTCTCAGAAGTATATCTAGATAACGTTAGGGACAAAATAATGATTTGAACAACCCATAGCATAAGTGCCAAAGGAGGAAGCAGAGTTAATCCACATTTTCTGAGACTGTCCCTTTTACAAGAATAGAACCATTGTTATCTGCAACGTAATTTGGAAAAAATGTACTCAATTATCATATTTTGTAGCCCATATAATTTCTTTTCTTCCAGGCAGTCATATTCGATTCTCTGAGACTTCCTGAACATTTTTCTTGGCAAAGTTTTTCAGAAGTGGTTTACCATTGTCTCCTTCCTAGGGCTGAGAAAGAGTGACTGGCCCAAGGTTAACCAGCTAACTGTGTACCCATGGTAGAACTAGAATCCACAAGCTCCCAATTTCTAGTTTGATGCCTTAGTTTGATACCAAACTAACTTCCCAGCTCATATCATACTGAGCCATAAATTACAATTTCCAACCTACGCTACGTGTTCTTACACAATATGCTAAGGTAAAAAGCAAACAAATCATAAAATTATGGCAGAGAAAAGAGAGGAGGAAGAGGCAGAGGCTTAATTTCAAGATAGGCATTTGCTTAAACAGGATTTTCTATGATGATCTTAACAAGTGTGAAAACAAAACAGTAATTGCAGTTTTATATAAGCACTGAATTCTCGTGTGACCCTGTGCCATATGGGGTGTGTTTGGTTTCATTTTACTATGTTGTATGAATCCAGGCTTTGTGGTTGTAAATGAACCATAACTTATTTAACAAGCCACTGCTTCCATGTTGTAGCTTCCAGCATGCATCTAGGAACAAATCTGATCTGAAGTACAACAACATATTTATCACTATTTGTTCTTGGCAACTTTGTTTTGACTATCACGCTGTATCTGCATATACCTTCTCCTTCTGTATGCAGTGTTAAATTAGAAATTCCCAGTTAATTCAAGGTGAGATGCCTTTTTTGAATGGAGGCAGAAAGTTCAGTGTTTCATTCCTTGTGGTGTGAGGTTTGATCCAACAGCTTCATCAGAAGGAGAATCTTAAAAGTTGTGCCAAAGTAGGGGGACAAGTGAATAGCAACAAACAACACATTGTACACATGCTTCTAATTGTGGCTGGCTGGCTGGCTGGCATTTAAAGGTCTTCTGCCAATAGTGACATCCAACAATCACAAATGTAACTGGATCAGTGAGCATTTGGCTTTCACTAGCTGTCAATTAAGCACAAGATGATGGATTTCAGCTCTCTTTTTCAAAGAGTATATGTTTGTCCAAGTCTTTCAAACCCAGCTTCCTACTCCTCTGTCTCTGCAATGCAGTAACAAAGATTGGCACTTTCAGCCACATTCTGGGGTGAACGGAACTTTATTGTGCCCAATTTACTTAGAATTGCTGTCTGCTCTGTCCCCCTTTGGTCCTATTTTCAATTCATCCAGTTATTTAAAGTGACCTTTCAAAAAAGGAGAGAGGGGGGGAAAAACCCAGGCTAATTAAAAAGCATATTTGGATTTATTTTTTTAAAGCACCATAAACGGACTCAGAAAAAGCTGCCAGTGAACAAATGATAACACACATTTAAATCTGCAAAGGAATGCAAAAGTCATCAGCGTCTAATTGTACAAAGGCTCAAAACATTTTGTACTATTTAATGCAGTTAACAAACACCAATGTGGAAACCTGGAGGAGGAAAAAGGCGGCCGGGTGTGTGTGTGTGAATTCTATTGTAGATGTACCTTTTCTTGGGATGGGAACTTGGTTGTCTGCTGAATTGCTTACACAAACCGTAACTGTTTTCTATTGCACACACACATACACACAAAAAACCCCAATGTAATAACAGAAAATTATTTTTTTTAAAAATGTGGGGGAAAAAACAAAAACAAACCGTAACTGTTATTTCACTTGTGGAAGAATCAGTTAATTTAATTTAATTTAATTTAATAATATTTCTATACCACCCTTCTCCCTGAGGACTCAGGGCGGTTCACAGGGCAAGAGTAAAATACAAAATTACAAATATTAAAAGGAAATTAAATAATTGCCCGATTTTAAAACAATTGATATATTACAATTATAAAACCCCAAAGATAATATTAAGAATACAAAAATAAAAAACCCCACCAATCCCCCATCAGGCTAGGCCGGCTTGTACAAACACCCAATCTTTGACGAAAGGAGCGAAGATTGGGTGCCATCCGGAGCTCAACCGGTAGCTGATTCCATAGTTCCGGAGCGCCCACAGAGAAGGATCTCCCCCTGGGGGCCACCAATCGACATTCTCTGATCGGTGGCACCCTGAGGAGACCCTCTCTGTGGGAGCGCACAGGGCGGAGGGAGCTTGATGCCGGCAGCAGGTGTTCCCTGAGGTACTCCAGACCCCTGCCATGGAGGGCTTTGAACACCATTACTAGTACCTTGAATCTCACCCGGAAGGCAACTGGTAACAAGGATAAGAGAAAAATGTACGTCCAAAAGTAGGGGAGACAATTGCAGCTGTCTTTTGGAATTCCTCAAAGGGCCTTCTTTGCCATCTCTTCCTTGTCTAATTATTAAGAACCTTTTAATGTTTATTGATTTAAACATAAACACATTGATTTTCCAACTACAGATCGATATAAACACCAGGTTGTTCTACTCTTTAAACGCAGCGCACGGATAGCAGGAGGATTTTTCTTTGAAGCTCTTTATTCTGCCAGCTTTGATCTTCAATTTTATTAACTTAAAGCAAAGAAAGGAAACTGCACCACTAAGTACCTGGCATCATTTCACTGTTCTAGATAAAATTACATCCACCTTTATATTTTCCGGCCATTCTGCCAAAACGCATGCATAAATACAACATGGAAGGAGAAAGAGAAAAATCAGCTTATTTCCTAAAGTCTTCTGAGCTTTAAAAGGATTTTCAAACAAAGAAAACCTGCTAAGTTAGGTATAGGTAAAGGTAAAGGTTCCCCCGCACATGCGTGCTAGTCGTTGGTTTTGAAATGGAACCCCTGATAATTTAGTTGGGGTTCTTTCTGCACAGACTGTCTTTAGTCTTAAGAGAGACCCAGTTCAGCTAGATAAATAAGTAAAGGTAAAGGTAAAGGTTCCCCCGCACGTGCGTGCTAGTCATTTCCGACTCTAGGGGCCGGTGCTCATCTCCGTTTCAAAGCCGAGGATGTCCGAGGATGTCTCCGCAGTCATGTGGCCGGCATGACTAGACGCCAAAGGCGCACGGAACGCTGTTACCTTCCCACCGGAGTGGTCCCTATTTTTCTACTTGCATTTTTACGTGCTTTCGAACTGCTAGGTAGGCAGAAGCTGGGACGAGTAACAGGCGCTCACTCTGTTACGCGGCACTCAGGATTCAACCCGCCAAACTGCCGACCTTCTGATCGACAAGCTCAGCGTCCTAACCCACACACACATATATATATATATATATATATATATATATATATATATATATATATATATATATATATATATATATATATATATCCTGGCAATTGTTCTGTAATCTGAAGTTATTTTTGCTTTCTACAGACATATTCACATAGGTTATTTTGTTGTTGCTGCTGTTGCTGTATTAAAATTACTTGCCAGAAATTTGCAACCTAATCACTAAAGACAGTTGGCTGCTTCTGCGTACCAGGAGATGAGATACAGCTCTTTGGGGCAGCCTGTTTCATATATCTTTATAGAAAAAGTAACTGCTCCCCCTTTTCTTCTCTTTCTTGCAGACACATACAGTAGACAACGCAAATACCCACAGAGTGGGAAGCGTATTGCATTTTGAAAAAAGACCAAAAGCTGAGAAATGCAATTAATACTCTTCTTCACAATAGAATTCACCTCCCAAATGTGTAGCAAAAGATAAAGAGTTTGGCATGCTAGCATTATAGAAGTGGTCAAACCCAAACCATATTCTAGCTCGAAAAATGAGGGAGAGTTAAAGGAATTAGAATTGCACCAGTGAAATACTTGACAGGAGAGCAAGTAGCCGAACAGAACCAATGGCCGGAAAAGAAAGGAAGTCAATTAAACCTTAGGACAGGGGTAGGCAACCTTGGCTCTTTTATGACTCGTGGACTTCAGCTCCCAGAATTCCTGAGCCAGCCATGCTGAGGGAAAAGAGAGAAGTTTCCAAGCTGAGCCATGCTGACTCAGGAATTCTGGGAGTTGAAGTCCATGAGTCATAAAAGAGCCGAGGTTGCCTACCCCTGCCCTAGGACAACCTTATTAATGCCAAGGGCTAGTCAACACTGGAGCCAACCGTCTTAAGAGTTGGTGGCTTCTTCTTCCCTGCAGCCGTTTAAACAAGAAATTGGATCCTCATCTGGTTACATTCAACAATGAAGTAGGCAAAATTGTCTCCAACTTATCTTCTAATTTAATTCCAAAAATTGACAACGAGACATGGAGCTCTGAACCCACGCACCCATGTTGCATGTGAACAAATGAGACAGAAAAAAAACACACCACCTGTGTTTCTATGAGGCCAAACTAACCCAAACACGTAACGGTGCCTTCCCAGGGATTTCAGCAGAAAAGAGTCTGTCATCACTGCTGACTTCCCCATTTCACTACGATTCAGCCTTTCAGAAAGGGCATATAAATAAAAAAAAATAAAGCTAGAGATGGCTGGGATGATACTTGCAAAGTATGATTCCATGAGTGACCTCTGCTCCCTTTCTGAGGAAGCATTCATTTCTCACCATAGACAGTAATTTTCAAACATGAGTGTATATTTTCAAACACATTTTCTTTAAATCTTCTCGGTCTAGATCTTCTTGGTCTCCACCTCTCATTAGGTCCAGCTCTATGACTAAAAGTCAAGCATGAAAAAACCTGTGATCCAGTAATATCTGGAAACTCATAATATATTTCTCTCTCTGTTCCATACAAAATGATTTCTGGATTCATGCATAGTGCTAAGCCTTGGTTTGTTTTAGCTACAGTTTTTTAAGAATACACAGATGGATGGGTTTGCACAATATACCAGCCCGAAATCAAGTTACAGCTACAAACGTAGCCTAATACATGAAGATAATATTTCTCCCAAGAACTGAAGGAGATATATGTAATAGCATAGATATGTGAATGCAAAGTGTTAAAACAAGGCATCAGTACATGATTTTTTGATTCTAAAAAAAATGTTTCCTGTAATATTGCACCAATATTAGAAAAAAAAGAGACAGAGATACATTTCCCTCTCTCAATCAATGAAATTGACTGAGAATAGATTTACCCTAGTAAATCCCCACCTCTGCCACCTTTGAAAGCTAGTGTCATGGGCAAACCAAGCCATAGACAATGAAAAGTGAGGGCTAGAAGCCAATAAAGATCAGAGGACAAACCCATAAAGACAAGTCTACTGATGACTTTCCGTGAAAGGCAGGCTCAAATGGTGATAAACAAAGAAACAAATCAGAAGATAGGAAGAAGAGGAGGGAAATGGCGCAGTTAGGAGAGTGATAGAGCTAGCGGCGTTGGATATTTAAGTAATATAATATTGGTTATGAAAGGTAGAATTAACTTGTCCATCAGCAGCAGCAGCAACACTATCCCCACTATAGTGGATCACCTGGAAATGGGCAAAAATGAAGTGAACCATTCATGGAAAAAAAAGCCCTCAGAGCTCCTGGTTCCCATCACTAGCTGCCCTTTTTGTGTTCTGCTCAGATCATTGTGGAGTTTAGGCACAAAGCAGTGAGGAATAAAAAGTTCCATGTGATCCATTCTCCTCTTTTGCTATCTATCCTCAACTAGAAGAGGATTTGGTCACCCACACTCATACTCTCTACTTAGGGTCCAACCTGAGATGTTTGCCTCTGCGTATTACTATGGGGTATGATGGCAACTGGAGTCAGAATTTCCATTGTTAAGCGATGCAGTCATAAAGTGTCGGGTCACACGATCACATTGCATAGCGTTGACAAGTACGACAGTCTGGTTATCCTCTTAACCTGAGGACTGTACTGGTTGTTAAGTAAGGATGGCACGTAACCCCGACTTCTGACTTTCTACTGGCTTCCCTATTAAACTTGCTTTTGAGAAGCTGGCAGGGAATGTTGAAGATCACATTCACAAATCCAGGGATGCTGCAATAGCCAACAAGTACCACTTGTCCAGCACCACTGTAACTTTGAAGTTACTGGTTGCTGAATGGAGGGTCTACCTGTACAAGCTTCGGTATCCACCCGAGAAGCTGTCCTCCCTTGCTTATAGTTCTTCTGAGGGAAGAAAATAGGCAGGGCACAACGCCAAAGTCAAGGTTCACCACTTTCCACAACCATCCCATTGTTTTGGCAACAAACATATGACACTATTATTGATTTCTCTCCCATTAACCAAAGGGCTCACTGCCTTGTTTCCTGAGTTTAGCCTTTCTTTGAATCATGATCTCTTTGTTTCGTTTTCATGTGCCAGAGCAACATAAGCAGTTCCAAAAAAAATAAGGCATAGCTTTTGGTCCAGATTTACCAAGCATCGCTGCATTCTTGACCTTTACCCTGCCAGTCTACTCAACACCTCATTATCTCAATTAGTTTGGTAGAACAGTTCTCCAGCAAGGAGGTGATCAAATCCTCCTTCCCTTCCTTAGCCTGTGTCTATCATCTTTGCTGTCTCATTTATTTCTCCAAGCTGGCCCTTTATTAGTCAGAGTTACTTCTAATAGAATCTGAGCCTTGGAATCCATCATTTACCCCTCCCTCTGTTTCTCACCCCTTCATTATACATGCTGCTACATCCATTATAGCCAGCTTTATATTTACTGGATGGAGGTCTTTGCTTCGCCTTTACGTTTGATCCTGCTCCAGCCGGCACTAGCCAGAACCGTTCAGCAAGTCCAACCAATTACTTTTTTGCTCTCCCAAACTGCATCATAGCTTTCTCTACAATTCCAACAATTATTTGAGATGGCAACAAAGAAAAGGAGGGCCAACTTACTGTCCACTCTTGCTACAAGGATATTTGTAGCTTGTTTGTTTGGCCTTTATGCTCTCCCAGCAGTTACTGATTTACTCCCTCTGCTTTAGGGCTAAGAAACCTAGAATCCACATCTTAAATCCTCCAGAGATTCCCCAAGATAGGACCCCTGAAACCAGATGGCCAAATGATTTGATTTGGGAATTTGGGGCCAGCACAGTTTTTGTGTTCTTGTTCAGAATATGGATATGATCTCCTTAAGGAGTTGGCAGCTCCTTGCCCTCTGTTGCTGCCCCTGAAAAAAGATCAGCCCCCCAACACACATGAAGGGGCATGCCCAGTCATGTTTTCTGCACTTTTTAAAGAGTGAAAGAAGTTCAAAACCCAAATGAAATATTCCCAAGAGTGGGCTGTGATAGAAATGGGTTCATAACCCTACTTGGTTGATTGCAGGATGAGTGAGGCTGATGATAATGTGTCCTGATTATGCTTTCCATGGACATAATTGGAACTTCTTAAATAGATAGTGTAATTTGCTAAGAGTACAACCTCCCCAGACAGAGATCAAAACCTCTAACATTTTGCACAGAATGGAAAAGAAACAGAGCACAGCATGGAGCAAAAGGCTATGAATTAAGCAGGGATCAGCTACCAAACATCCAAGGATGTTCTTTTTTACACCTCCTCTTTCAAGGAGAGCTGTCTCTAGCCAACTTTGCTAAAGGATAGGATTCTATGGCACCCACATATGTCTTATCCACACTCCATGAGGATGAACATAATTTAGGTAAAGGTTCCCCCGCACATGTGTGCTAGTCATTTCCGACTCTAGGGGCCGGTGCTCATCTCCGTTTCAAAGCTGAAGAGCCAGCGCTTGTCCAAGGATGTCTCTGTGGTCATGTGGCCGGCATGACTAGACGCCAAAGGCGCACGGAACGCTGTTACCTTCCCACCATAGTGGTCCCTATTTTTCTACTTGCATTTTAATGTTCTTTCGAACTGCTAGGTTGGCAGAAGCCGGGACGAGTAACAGGCGCTCACTCTGTTATGCGGCACTCGGGATTCGACCCACCAAACTGCCGACCTTCTGATCGACAAGCTCAGCGTCCTAACCCACTGAGCCACCACCTCCCTATATGAACATAATTTAGAAAACAACAAAACACTCCAAGACTCTCATTGACAACCAAAGGAAAATTCTGGCCATTTGAAACATATTCCGTGTCATCTCCAGCCACCAAAAGCTTGCCCAGCTTTTGAAAGAAAGGAACGTGGACAGTTCTTCTAATGCAGGGGTGCCCAACCTTGGTTACTTGTGGACTTCAACTCCCAGAATTCCCCAGCCAGCCATGCTGAAGTCCTGCTAAGTTGAAGCAATGCTGAGTTAGTCCATAGTTCTTAAAGTTGCCAAGATTGGGTACTCCTGTCCTAAAGCATGATTTCAGCACTTCCCTTATTCCTGATTACCTTGGTCCTCCACCCCGCCGTTCCACAGGTCTTATTTTATCCTGCTTTTCTTTTCTCAACTCTCTTTTGCATGTAAGAATATGTTTCTTGCAATGTGCCGTCTTTTTTTTTCCTGAATGTCTTTTTTTGAACAAGTCAGTTTATGTGGACCAAGAAGACAAAAGCCGAGTCCTGCTGGGTGCCCTCATGCTTACTTGATTTCTTTCCTATTTGTTCCAGGGGAAATGGCTACGTGCTGCGTTTAAGCACACTTTTGGACTGCTGAATCAGAACTGAACAACTTAAAAAGCACACCGAGATGAGATTTCACAGGGTGTCCTGGGAAACAAATTTGGATTTGTTCTCAAAAGCCTTTCGCCAACAAAGGCGCGCCTGGTTATTTTTGCACACTGCTAACAGATTTCAAAGGGGACCAATCACATCCTCACTTGCTCTCACTTGCTCTCGCTTATCCCTGATGCTCCTTTGCACCTGCACAGAATAACATGGGGCTGTCCCTTTCATTTCTCACTTTCACTTTTCAAGAGATACTTTTGCCTGTCCCAGGCAGTTTTGAGTTTCCTTGCATGGGAGGATGCTTTGAGTGGGTTGAAGGGCCAGAGAAAAGCAGAACTGTGATGGAGTGTGGTTGGGAGTTACAGGAGGGCAAAGAGCCAGTGGAGCTTGGAATGTCTGGAAGGAAGGAAGAGAGCAAGGTCGGACCCTCCCTAGCAGTTCATAAAGCATATCCATAGTTATAAAGATAATTGCTTTAGATTCTTTGATTTGAAATCAACGTTTCGCCCAATTCTGATCCAATCGTATAACCAGCATTCCCTGGGCTGTTACAATCTTCAGAGCATTTCTTGCTACTCTTTGGTTTATCTCTTCATTTATATATTCTTGTTTGGTTTCCCTGGTAGTAAGACTACTGGAAGTTCAGGACAACCACTAGATGTAGAAAAACTTTAAATTTTTGTTGCCATCTGTTGGCTGTTTAGATTTTTTTTAAAAAACCTGGATCTGATATCCCTGATGTTAGAGAAAATTAACTTTCCAATAAAACTCCAAGTGATTTTGAGAAAGTTCTGTTCGCACTCAAAAGCACGTTCAATGAAGATGTTCAGTCACAGCGTTTTGTCAATCCTACAAAGATGGATGCTGCATCTGCTTATGGATCCTTCACCTCAATTTATTTCAGAATAAATTGAATAGGAACAGGTTACATATCCAGAGCTAAACAAAGGTGAGGGACGGACTCCCGACAGTGTAAGGGACAAGTCTATAATTCATTTCTAACTCGTTGTTCTAGCTCATTAACTTCATGGTGCCTTGAATGGGGTGAAAGAACTGTCTCATCTCCAGTCCTATTACAGTCAAATCATTAAGAGTCCCTTCAAGTTCTGCAGCTAGGTTGATATCTACATTATTCTCCTTTCCTTTCACTAATGTGCTCATCAGGGGTGTGGGCTTTTGCATCTGTTTCCCATTACAGGATGGATAGATAGCTCTGGATATCAGGTGCTATTTGTTACTGTAAACTATCACTTCATTTACAATGTCCTTATCATAATGAACACAGTATGGGAGCCTATTTAAAGCTCTTAGCACCAGCAGATGTTACATGCTGGAAAAGGGGAGAGCTGGAGAAGTCACCGTCTTTTGAAGAACTAAACCGCCCATTATTTAAAGCATATCCATTTTATTTTTGTTTGTTTTCAGCTTGAACCAAAATATTGTTATAGAGCCAAAATTACTCAATGGATAACAAATATTGTACACGAGCAATCTTTGTATGTTTTAACAAGTGAAACATTTGTAGAGTTGTTTAATCTCTTCACAAAGTGTGTGTCTATCATATTTGGGCTGCAAAAAAAGCTGTCAGCCCACTAGATGGCAGCAAAGAGGCCCCGAAAGTCCTCTGCTACCACCTTGTGGTCTGGTGTGCCTCTAAAACTCCCTGGATGCTGTGGTCCCAAAATATTTCAACGTTATGTAGTTTCAATTGATTGAACTAATCAGTTTTTATTTAATGATTTTTCTCCTTTCATTACCCTGAAAGTGGGTGATGTTTTTAGATGTATCACCCTCTAGTCTTTGGGGACCATACACGGTCTTTCTCTGCTGCCATCTGGGGTTCAACTGCAGTTTTACAGCACTGTATGATAGCACTCTGGCAGCTATATGAGAAGCAGAAGGGAGAAACAGCAGGGGGGGGAGCAGAAGTTGTAGCACTGCTGAGAGAGTCCTGCTTTTGTGATTCTGTTCACAAGGCAATGCATGGAGTGCTTAACTTTCTTTTAGGCATCACACATTTTGTTATGGTATGTATGAATGATCTTGGAGAAAGAGGGGAAGATATAAAACAGGGTAGGAACCTTAACAGTCAGAGAACAAAATTTAGGAAGAACCCTACATATTGGATCAAGCGATCGCAGGAATTTTTTACCTTCAGATTTGAAAGATTCTGTTATTGTAACCTTACAATAAAGTAGAATTAGTTCATCTAGTCCCATTTTCTGTCTGCTTTATCTGGGAGGGCTGACATATCCCAATGTTCCTAAGTAACCTTGGGCCACTCTTTTTGGTTCATAACTTACCTCCCAGAGCTGTTGCTATGGGGCTAAAGCAAGCAGAATCTGCCACCTTGGAATCTTAATGAAAGACAGGGTGTGAATGCAGCAAGTGAACAAAAGAGAAGTAGCCCCTCATGCTGTTCCATATAGGGGAGGGCAGCAGAGAAGAGTAATGGATGGCTACTAAGATCATATCTAGGAGGGCAGTAGAATGGCAAATGTGGTTTATCAGGCCACAATCTGGAAGAAGAAGAAGAAGAAGAAGAAGAAGAAGAAGAAGAAGAAGAAGAAGAAGAAGAAGAAGAAGAAGAAGAAGAAGAAGAAGAAGAAGAAGAAGAAGAAGGAGGAGGAGGAGGAGGAGGAGGAGGAGGAGGAGGAGGAGGAGGAGGAGGAGGAGGAGGAGGAGGAGGAGGAGGAGGAGGAGGAGGAGGAGTTGGAAATGACCTTGGAGGTCTTCTAGTCCAACCCCCTGCTCAGGAAGGAAACCCTGTACCATTTCAGACAAATGGTTGTCCAATATCTTCTTTAAATCTTCCAGTGTTGGAGCATTCATAACTTAGTTCTAGGTTGCTTCTTTCCTTGATTAGTTTCTATCCATTGCTTCTTGTCCTGCCTTCTTGTGCTTTGGAGAATAGGTTCCCCCCCCGCTCTTCTTTTTGGAAACCCTGTCACCCCTGGTCCTTCTCTTCATTAAACTAGACATACCCAACTGCTGCAATCATTCCTTATATGTTTTAACCTCCAGTCTCCTAATCATCTTTGTTGCTCTTCTCTGTACTTTTTCTAGAGTCTCAACATCTTTTTTTACACCTTGGTGACCAAAACTGGATGCAGTATTCCAAGTGTGGCCTTACCAAGGCATTGTAAAGTGGTATTAATACTTCATGTGATCTTGATTCTATCCCTCTGTTAATGCAGCGTAGCACTGTGTTGGCTTTTTTGGCAGCTGCAGCACACTGCTGGCTCATGTTTAAGTGATTGTCCATTAGGACTCGGAGATCCCTCTCACAGTTAAGTTTTGGCAGCAGGCCATACATAACATCAGGAACTCTGTTCTACCCCAACAGTGTTGAGGGTATGGGTAGGAGATATAGGAATATAGCCAGCCGTACCAACAGGCTGAAAAATAGCTTTTATCTGTGGGCTGCTAGGCTTTTAAATGGGACATAATCTTATGCAGAATTGACTTGGGAGGCCGGTGTGTGGTGTAGTTGGTCCACATGGTGTGGTGGGATGGAGGGTTTGTTGTCACTGTGTGTTGGGGGGAGAGAGCACGGGGGGAGGCTCAGCTAATCTCAATGTACACATGTACTTTGACAATAAAGGTTTATTATTTTAATTGTTATTGTGATATCAGTGAATTGCCTGATTATTAACAATATTTCTGCTGATTCTCTGCAGTTTTACATATTTTAAAAAAACACAACGGAACCTACAATTCAAAATTAAAATAGATTCTGGACTAGGTTGCTTTAGAGGCAATGGAGGAAATCTTTACTTGATAGATCGAAAGCTGATCTATCCTACAGAGTTAATCCAGTTCTAATCCTTGCTGTTCATTCCCAAGTTTCTTAAAAATGGGTAATCTTTGTGAGGAGATGAAGACTTTCCAGCAGAGACTTCCTGGCACTTTGACAAAAGCAGAACTCCCAAGATGCCATGACAGTTAAACCAGTTTAGAAAAGCCATTGGGGAATGGCTTGCTTTCACAGAGTTAGAGCAAATGTCATTCTTTAATAGGGAATCATGACTAAAGCCTGCATTTCACTGCCAGCTTTAAGAGCTTTCTTAAATTATGCTTGTTGATCCTAGTGTGTATATTACACAGTGGATACAGCAGAACTATATAAAATTCTTCTTGGAGCTGTTTGATTTTCCACATAGGCTAAAAATGTGTGTGTATCTTTGCTGTTCTTTAGTGGCATATTTAAAATCTATGAATCAAGACACCGGGGAGAGAAAAGAGATCAAGGAACAATGAAAATCTACTCCGTGGCTTTACAAAGGAAAGGGTTTTGTCCAAAGGGAATCACTTGTCAGCCATCACACCTAGACCAGACTGGAAACACAATTCTACTTTATTGTAAGGCTACATTAACAGGATCTTGCAAGTTTGAAAGTACAAATCTTTCACCATCTCCTTTACAGGCTTAGAAGATAGGTACATCCTGAGTTTGTCTGTTGTTATGCACCTGTGAGCTATGCCCTCTTTTATCTGATCCTTCTCTAGGCAGCGTCTTTGCCCCTTGTCCCCCAAGGTCATTACAACATACCTGTAGGAGATGACTAGGCTGAACCACTTCATCAGTTTTAAGTCCTTTCCCCCCCCAAGAGAACTAGGTCCAGCCCACCATGAATTCCACTGACCACCAATTTGCTTTGACCATTAGTAGTTCAGATTCTTGTTGAGAGTGATAACAAGCAATAAACCTGTATTCATTCGAACCACCTTGCTTCCTGATCTCTTGTACCTGACAATACCATGGTATCACCAATAATTGTGCAAAGGTCATCTGGGGAGAATCTGGATACTATGGTATATACACACAGAGACACTGGAAGAAATATTTGAAAAGCACATGACACTATTGTTATGAGCAATGTCACTAAAATTCAGCCTGACCTGACTTAGAAATGTCTTGATTCATAATGCTTGACTACATTTCTATCAGTGCACATGTTCCACTGGAGCTTTCATGTGCTTCAAAATTTAACCCGATCTTGTATCTTTCCCAGGCGTTCTTCCATGATATTCATTTATTGCAATTTTGGCTACCATTTTCCTTCAGGCAGATGGAATTGAACTGATTCATACTTCCCAAAGGACAAGAACGTTTTGGTGAAATTAGACTGATCTCAACGAAAGTATATGAATATCCTGTCTCCATGGCACAACACTCTCTCTATGAGCCTGCAGTCTTCCTGGTTCTTCATATCCCCAACCAAGTTGTTTCAACATGGGTTTTCTTCCAAGTGGGAACTGTAGCAAGCCAAGAAGATTGACGAAACATGGGCTGTGTGAAGCCCTTTGAGGTTGTCTAACAAGAACAACTTGACTTTCGGAACCTTATTGCTAGAAAGTTAATGTAACAGAATCTTGAAAATCCAACAAAGCAATTCTCCAGCTCAGCTTATACCTAGCAAAGTTAAGGCAATTAGTGTCTTTCCCCCATCCCTTGGATTCAGGAAACTTTTTTGTAATGTCCCTGCCTCTAACTATAATGGTCTTTCTCTTTCCACCATATTTCCAGGTCCTGTTAGACAACCAATGCTGCCACTTGTTAATAATCGGGTAAACTTAAAAGTATCACCAAAATACGCTAAGGAATTTTAAAATACATCTGGGAAAAAGTAACAACAAGAAAGAGGTGGGTTTTCTCCCAGAGCAGAAAAGTTTGGGAAAATTGGAAGACAGATTTTGATGGAAAATTACTGCTTCCAAGATTACTGCTTCATCCACTACATTTTTTTTGGGGGGGATACAGGTATAGAAGCTTGCCTTCATTAATATGGAAGAGGTATTTGCTACAATCTGTATCAAAATCAAGATCATACTGAAAAGAAAATTCCTGGTTTTTTTTTTAAGTCAAATAACATCTGCTTTTCTCATCAAATGATGAGATCATCCCTGCAAAATTCTCAGAGAGATAGCATGATTTTCTGACCTGATTACAAAAATGCCAAGCTGCTGTGTGAATTTTTTGTCTTTCACTAGACAATCATCCATCTCATAATTAGTAGCCTCTTTGATTTTCTATACTTTTCTTACATTCCAAGGGGAACCATCAGGAGAGAATTTTTCCCACAACCTTTTTCAAACTGTGTGGGTTGCCAGGTGCCACGAGAGATGGAAAAACTTGTAACAGAAATCAGGAGTACCAACAGAAGCATTTCCACCACCTGTGATGCTAAAGAAATGTGTGTGTGTTTTTTAAAAAAATCACTAAGAAAATTAGGAAAAAAATCTGAAGCATCCCAAAAATAAATGTAGCAAACCAAATGTTTATAGGGTATATTTATATTTGATGATTTTAAAGATTTTATGTTGTAAGCCACCCAGAGTTATTCTGAAATGAGATAGGTGGCAAATAAATTTCATAAATGAATAAATAACTAAATACACAAATAAGCTTATTTCACAGGGGAGGAGCATTAAATCTTTAATTGAAAATGTTCACGATGTCCAACTGACATGTTGATAAAAAAATTAGGGTCCTCCAGCTTCAGATTGCACAATATTAATATCTGAAAATGAAAGATATTAGAAATGAGCTCCAATTCTCTGCTTATTTTAAACAGCAACAAGATCCCAAATTTGGTTCTGCATTTGACGTTGCATACAGAGAAAGGATAGTTTGTGGTCTTCTGAACTCAGTGGTGGGATTCAGCCAGTTCGCACCACTTCGGAAGAACCAGTAGCTAACTTTTTGTTGCCCAGGCCTAGAATGGACTTCTGGAAGTGGCATCCACACAGAGAACCAGTTGTTCCAGTGATGGGATTCAGCCAGTTCACACCTATTCGGCAGAATCGGAAGCTAGATTTTGTTCATTTAGGAGAACCGGCTGAATGCACACTGCTTCCGGAAGTCCATTCTAGGACTTGGAGGCCTGGAGGAGGCCTCCCAAGCCTAGAATGGCCAATTGGAAGTGCAGGGATGCCACTTCCGGAAGCTCATTCTAGGCCTCAGAGGCCCAGGCCTGCATCCACGCAGAGAACCAGTGGTTCAGGGATTTGAATCCCACCACTGGTTTGTTCACATATTTGAATCCCACCAACATATAAATGTTCCTCTGAACATCTTATCAATTATAAAGAACACTCAGTAGAGAACAAGAGGTGACCACCAGAGAAAATTTAAATTAATCTTGGAAGCAATAACACCAACACCACCAACAACAAACCACTTCCCCCTTCCATAAATAGGAGGAGGAGGCAAATGTAGTAATAAAAGTAATAAAACCACACATAGCACCAACCAGAATTTATACTTCAAAATGTGTCAAATAATGCACCAGTGTGAGCACTGTGATCAGAGGAGTTCACACATTTTGACAGAGTATATCATTCTGTGTACACTGAGCCAAACATTTTTATTAATACAAAATGCATGTTTCGGGGAGGGGGGGCAGCAAATGTTATGCAGTCTTTTTCTCACCCAAAGGACCCTCTTGAAAGAAGTGCTTACAGCACTTCTGTTCCGCTGACGAATACTTTGGAACTTAGCCGAGCAGAGCTCCTTGTCTACTTACAAGGCTACTTTGATTGACAGGCAGTCTAGCATGGCAGCAAGAGCATTTAAGAAGGAAGAGAGCTATCTGTTGACTTTGATGAGATCTCATTATCTCCAAATTCTTCCTTGCTTTCACTTAAATGCCGTTAAACTGTAGGCAACTCTTATGGAATGCAGAATCTCTAGAGGTTACTTGCTTTGCTTCAATCCCATAATATTTTGTTACAGTTTTGATGATGATGATGGTGATGATGATGATGATGATGATGATGATGCCTCTCCTCAGGATTCTTCTCCTTCTCCTTCTGGTTCTCCTCAAAATGGTCCTCCTATGTTGGGGGAAACTTCCCCTCTGAACTTGGGTGCAGTGAGTAATAATGAGCAGCCTGAGGTCACCCAGTGAGCTCCGTATTTGAGTAGGGATTTGAATCTGAATCTTCTTAAGCTTTATATCCCACCAAATTTGTAGATGGTTCCTTCCCATGGCAATGTTATTGGAAAGGGTAGGACTGCATTAGATCAACTTAGACTTGAATTGTCATGTTCCTTTTCACCGGGAAGACATATACTGGTAGTTCTCAACTTGTGATCACAATTGGGACCAGAACACCCGTCCCTAAGCAAGGCAGTTGTTAAGGGAGCTCTGCCCTACCATACAAGATTTTTTTTGGCACTGCATTAAGCGAATCACTGTAGTTGTTAGGTGAATTACATCATTGTTAATCAAATCGGGCTTTCCCCATTGAGTTTGCAAATTACCCTGGATGCTGCAACCATCATAAAGAGCCCTGGTGGTGCAGTGGTTAAAATACAGTAGGCTGACTCTGTATACCACTTAGAGAGGGCTGTAAAGCACTGTGAAGCAGTATATAAGTCTAAGTGCTACTGCTATTGCAGGCTAACTCTGCCCACAGCCTGGACTTTGATCCTGACCAGCTCAAGGTTGACTCAGCTTTCCATCCTTCTGAGGTCAGTAAAATGAGGACTGAGATTGTTGGGGGCAATATGCTGACTCTACAAACCTCTTAGAGAGAGACGACTGTAAAGCACTATGAAGCGGTATATAAGTCTAAAGGCTATTGCTATAAAGGCATCCTGGTTTCCAAGGGCCCAACTTTTCATCACATGACTGAGGGGAGGCTGCAACAGTTGTAAGGACAAGGACTGGATGTAAGCAACTTTTTCCAGTGCCCCTGTAATTTTAAATGGTCACTAAATAAAGTTACCTGTATGCAACTTTGCTCGTTCCAAAATGTGATGAGTTGAGATTTATTATCTTAGAGATTCAATGTGATCCCACCACCCCCAAAATATGGATGTCCATGGGGATTCCTAGCCATCCAGGTCAAGGTTGTCCCAAAGGTGCTCTTTCAAGAGGCAAGTGGACTTTGTTTTTCTTTGAGGATGTTTCGCTTCTTGAATGAAAGTCTAGTTGCCGCTTGAAAAAGCACCTTTGGGACTCCAAAATATGGCTTAATTACACCATTTATAAATGGGCCAGTAGTAACATTTGTATGACAGGAAGTCATGCAATTGTTTCTATTTATAGGATATTAAAATAGACTTGTCCATGGAATAATGAAGCAATATTCCAACAGAAAGCAAAAATGTTATTACATTCTGGGATTCTTGGAGGATGCAAGTTTTGCAAATTTCTATATGAACAAATCCAATCCAATCCAATCCAATCTATGCAGTCTGCTATTTGACTTGGAAGATTGCTCTGAACCTCCCCCAATTTTTTCGAAACATTGCGGCTGTGAAAACTGTGAAAGTATATTTTCAAATATGTATTTGGAAAGACAAAGCGTTTAGAAATTGAAATATTCAGAGTAAATGTGTTTAAAATATTAGCATGTACTTAAACAAGCCTTTTAAAGCGACATTCGAATGTGAATCGGGCTGATTGGATGATATAAGCTTTCTCCATGACAGATTATCAATATGTCCTACATTCCTTGATGCCATTTAAATCTCTGAAGTTCCTGCAATCTGGTGAAATGGAGAAAGAGTGAGAGATGAGATGAGAAGCTGCAGGAACACTTCATCTCTGTTTGTGAGCATGGAAGGTCCTTGAGGATGACATTAGCAATGTTGGCTTGCAGAGAAGGTCAGAGCTTGGTACCAAGTTTCCAGGAACGCGGAATGTTTCTTCTCCCATCCCTCTTTCCCCTGGCCTCAATGAGAAACCGATGCAATTAGGTCAGAAGACAACTGCTTATTGGTGGAAGATGATTTTCTTGTTTTGGTTGTTATCACCAAAGAACTGGGGGGGGGGATATTTTTTCTCTTCCTTCCTTGTGCCTTAACCACTAGATCAAACTGGCTCTACAAATGCAGATTAAGACATGAAAATGTTAATGATGTAGCTTAGGCTAGATCAGTGTTTCTCAGCCTTGGCCATTTGCAGATTATATAAGCTTCAATTCCCAAACTGCTGCCTGCGGGATTCTGGGAGCTGAAGTTGTCAAGGTTGAGAAACACTGGGCTAGATTACAGAATGAAGAAATGGGGTCCTGCAATCTAGATCAACAGAGGAGTCCTTATCCATGACAGTAACAATGGGGAGAGAGGGAGGAGAGAGGGAGGGAGAGAGGGAGGGAGGGAGGGAGGGAGAAAGGAAGGGAGGGAGGAGTTGAGAAAGGAAGGGAGGGAGGGAAGGAAGGAGTTGAGGAAAGAAGTTAGGAAGGAAGGAGTTGGGAAAGGAAGGAATGGGAAGAGGGAGGGTCTGAGCACTGTATGTAGGTCCAGAACCAATGTGACAAATAAAGTCACCACTGTGTGATGGAGCTCTATTAATAATGGTTATCTTTCTCCCTCCTCTTCCTCCCCCCCCCCCAAGAAATATCAGCAAGTATTTAAGTATAAGAGGGATATAGATAGGTAAAAGCTGAGTCTAGTAAAGAGAGTACAGATGGGGAGGGGAGTAGAAAGGAAAAGGTCAAGGGGAAAATGTAAATGTCAGAATCAGAACATTTGGAATCAAGACGGTTATACCTTTGAATGTCATTGTGATCAATACTATTCGGGGGGGGAGAGTGTTTTTTGTATCATTTGAGCAAACCCGTGTAACAACAAGGATGGCAACTGGCAATCTTCTAATTAAAGCTCATTAAAAAGACAACATTGAGGACAAATATTCTAAGTCCAATTTGAGAAACAGGTTAAATCCACTTTGTCTAAAGAATAGAATAGTTAAGGTCTTCAAAAATGATTTAAACCAAAGGAGGTAATCTTGCTTAACGGCTTTTCTGATGAGGCTCATCAACAGTGATGAATGACGAAGGAGAAAGAAATGAAGCATTTTAGAAACACACTGATGCTTCAGGTCACTTGATTACCAGGAGATGGGGCTCACAGATATCTTAAAAGAGCAGATGTATGCAATAATATTGAATAAATTGTCGGCATTCTTAAGAAAATGATAGCTAACGTATGACAGAAATGAAAAAAATATATATACTTGGAAAGTTTGCTTTCCTAACAAGGTAGGTTACAGGAACGTTTGAGGGCAAAGACATCAGAGCAAAACTGATTTACAAACCTTGAATTCTATGGCAGCAAAACCCAGATCACCTGTTATTCACAAAGAGCACACAGGATGTATCTTTCAATTGTACTTTGAAGCCAGCAGATTGTTTATTTAATACACTAATCCCCAGTTCAAGGGAAGCCTTCCTGTTGTCAAGCTTCAATGCCTGACTCTCTGTGATTCTATTTGGGAAATGTAGGAAAATTCTATATTGTTATGAGATTTGCCCTGGGCGTTTTGTTAGATGGGTGTAATGAAAAACACCAAAACCTACCCAGAGAGTAAAATGAGTAGAACATGTCCTCCTAAGCTTTGTACTCTTTAAGGATATCTGACATTTTCTTATTGCCCCAATTTTATGCGCCTTTCTGTTTAAAAATGTATTTAAGCTTTCCAGTCCAGACCCAAAGATATACAGAAATTTTGTACAGTGGCAGGTAGGATCAGAGAATAAAAATGCAGCTCTGTCCCTTGATAGATCCGAAACACCTTCTCCCAAACTACCATTTCTTTTAACTGTGAAACTGAGGTAACATTGTTTTCTGGTTTTTGATTTGGCAGTTATCTTATGTTTATTTTATATCATCTTATGTACGCAATCATATGTGTGTGACCTGGTCCTCAACCTAAATAAACTAATTTAAAAACGCAACAAACGAGAACAAACAAAAGTTTATGATATCATCAGGTTCTCCTGCTTGAGCAGGGGGCTGGACTAGAAGACCTCCAAGGTCCCTTCCTATTCTATTCTATTCTATTCTATTCTATTCTATTCTATTCTATTCTATTCTATTCTATTCTATTCTATTCTATTCTATTCTATTCTATTCTATTTCCTGTTTCTCTTATTCTATTCTATTCTATTCTATTTTCTATTCTATTCTATTATTCTATTCTATTCTATTCTATTCTATTCTATTCTATTCTATTCTATTCTATTCTATTCTATTCTATTCCCTATTCCCTATTCCCTATTCCCTATTCCCTATTCCCTATTCCCTATTCCCTATTCCCTATTCTATTCCTAATTTCTATTCTATTCTATTCTATTCTATTCTATTCTATTCTATTCTATTCTATTCTATTCTATTCTATTCTATTCTATTCTATTTCCTGTTTCTGTTATTCTATTCTATTTTCTATTCTATTCTATTCTATTCTATTCTATTCTATTCTATTCTATTCTATTTCCTGTTTCTGTTATTCTGTTCTATTTTATTCTATTCTGTTCTAATCAAGAGAGTAAAAGAATTGAAATGAAAACAGGCTGGTCACATAGCAAGAAGAACTAATGGCAGTCTTAGAATGGATCCCTCTTGATAAAAAGGGTCTATGAAAGAGACCTAAAACAAGACAGATCATTGATATCAGCAAGTTCTGAGGGCCCAATTGGCAAAAGAACACTCAAGACTGTATGGATGGAAACATGCGGGAGAGGCCTTCATCCTGGAGTGCGTAGGCAACGGCTAGAATAATGAAAAACACAACACAAAAAGAAACGGTCATGAAGAAGGAAAACAAACTCAAATTGCTACCCTCTCCTTCCCTCAAAAAAATTTATCCTGCAGTTGGCATCATGCCCAACTAAAATGAAAATGACAGCTTCCTGTAACCAAATTAATATTGCAAACGTTATTCATTTCATTCATTCAAAATTACTTTTCAGGCAAAATGCTTTTGGAATCGTCTTCAGAAAGCACAAACTCTTTAGACGCAGAGGTGTCAAACTGCCGGCCCACGGGCCGGATGCATCACACGGAAGCCGCACCCACCCCATTGCCAGCAATGGCAGACCTGTCCCAATACGTTGCGCGACATCACGTGACGTCACGGGTTTGACATGTCAGCTTGAGAGAATTGTCTTCTCAAGAATATAGTACAATCAACAACAGAGAGGCATTTGGTCTAGTGGTTAAGGCAGCAGGCTAAAAAGTGGAAGACCATGAGTTCTAATCCTAGTCTTGCCCTAGCCATGAAAGCAAGATGGGATCCCATCACTCACAGGAGACGGTGAGTTCAATTCCCACCTTATCCACGAAAGCCAGCTGCGTGGCTTTGGGCCATTCAGTGTCTCTCAGCCCAAATCACCTTACAGAGCTTCTGGGGAAAATGGAAGAGGAAAGTGAGTTGGATATATTCACTGCCTTGTGTTATTTGTAAAAATAATAAAGACAAGATACAAATAAATAAGTAAAAACTAACCCAATTTCAACATCCACAAAAAGGTCAAGAGGTCCCTAAAGGCTTTTTTTTTTGGACATATTAAGAAGAAATAATTAAATTAATTAAAATCATGGAGCTTCCAGTGCAGTGATGAACACTAATGGAAGACTCCTTTCCCACCCACCAAAAAAAAATAATAATCCAGAGGACAGCATGACAAAAATTAAATAAGAACTCAGCTCACAACCCTGATTGCTATGTGGGGGTAGTATTTTGAACTCGTTCCAAATACCATCCACAAAGCTACAGTCAATTGCACACTTATCTGAAAAAGTTACATTCAATTCACATACAGAATGCCTGCACTATTCCCATTTTTCTTGTATTTATTGCAAGCAATTCCTGGTCATCTCTTTTTTCCGCTGGTGTCCAGATTTAACCACCTTTAACTGATAAAATCTGACAGCTCACAGGCTGCAGTAGGACGGCTGTGGGCCGGGGGAGTTCTTTTAGGAAAGTGGAAAGTTAAGCAGATGAACAATCAATTCCAGTAATGCCAAAATCATTTACCACCTTAAATTATAGCTACACACAGTGGCAAGCCTTTGCACAAGGGCTTGCGATAAGCAGAAAAGGCAACCCGCACTTGCTAAATGGAAAACCCTTGTCACGCTAGTTAATTATAAACAAAAGTGACAGGAGGGACGTTTAAAAACTGCAACGTTTTCATACAGATGCCCATTCAAGAAGTTCTTCCAATCCAGTCTGTGTCAATTTTGCCACATTTAACCCCTGCGTCAGTGTGAGTTCCATTCTGTGTTAAATCATACGCCTTTAAAAAAAAAATCAATATATAAACCTGACTGACTATATACTTGCAAGTCACGGGGGAGGACGGGGAATCTAGAAAAAAGCATGGAGCGTTCTTGTGTTAGTAGCCCAACCCCATGCAGGGATCCTGACAGCAGGATATTCTTATTATTCTTATATCTCTGCCCTCTCTGGTGATAATATTATAATTTTTAGTAGTCACAGTCAAGAATTTCTATCCCATTATATGGAAACTGATCAAGGAGAGATTCAACCTAGAAATAAGGAGAAATTTTCGGACAGTGAGAGCAATCAATCAATGGAACAAAAGTAGCCTTCAGAAGCTATGGGTGTTTGATTACTGTAGGCTTTCAAGAAGAGACTGGACAGCCACTTGTCTGAAATGGTATAGGGTCTCCTGTTTGAGCAGGGGGTTGGACTACATGATCTCCAAGGTCCCTTCCAACACTGTTATTCTGTATATGCAGAAAAAGGGGAATATATTGGATAAGTACAGTATGTTCTGTTCTGTTCTGTTCTGTTGTTCTGTTCTGTTATACACAGACACTCTCTCTCTCTCTCTCTCTCTCTCTCTCTCTCTCTCTCTCTCTCTCTCTCTCCTCTTTCTGATTCTCTCTCTCTCTCTCCTCTTTCTGATTCTCTCTCTCTCTCTCTCTCTCCCTCCCTCTCTCTCTCTCTCTCTCCTCTTTCTGATTCTCTCTCTCTCTCTCTCCCTCCCTCCCTCCCTCCCTCTCTCTCTCTCCTCTTTCTGAGTCTCTCTCTCTCTCTCTCCTCTTTCTGATTCTCTCTCTCTCCTCTTTCTGATTCTCTCTCTCTCTCTCTCTCTCCTCTTTCTGATTCTCTCTCTCTCTCTCTCTCTCTCTCTCTCTCTCTCTCTCTCTCTCTCTCTCTCTCTCTCTCTCTTCCTTTTGTTTTTGCTACCCACAAAGCAAGTGGGGATAATTATAAGAGTAACTGAGTTTCTTTTTTTCTAAAATATAAGCTGGCCACCTCACTATTCAAGTGCATTTAATGTTATCCCCCAACTATCTGTGGCATTTATATTTCCCTTTTTCATTTTTACAGAAGCCTATTGGTATAAATAATAAAAATTAAATGTGCAAGCAATGGCATTAGACCCTCTGAGAGCTAGAAAGCTCCCATAATTCTGGAGAGACTAAGATATAGTAAGGGCGCCAATATAATCGGAATCCAGGAAATTATGTTTTCCTTTTATAACCCCAGTTCTGCCTGGTATTAGTTCAGCACGCATCTGTCATCCATCAAAATGGCATTTGTACTAGAGAGTTTAAGTTCCAATGTGCTTTATAATGGATCTGGGTGTATATGTGTGGAAGTGGGAGGTCAGGAAGAGATGAGAAGAAAAGTTGAATTCCCTAGTATGAGGCCAATAATGATTTAGACATGCACGTTACATCATGATCCTCCACATAATTAATTCCACCAATAACCATATTAAAGAGCAGAGTACCTAATGCCCGGCTTTTCAAACAGTCCCCTTGGAAGAATTGAGACGGGTAACAGTAGAGATATTAAATGAATGGCTTCTATGAAAACATAGACTTAACTAGTATCAATATGTAAAACTGAACTATGGATCTCTGTTTGTTACATATATATATATATATATATATATATATATATATATATATATATATATATATATATATATATATAAAGGTAAAGGTTCCCCCACACATGTGTGCTAGTCATTTCCGACCCTAGGGGGCGGTGCTCATCTCCGTTTCAAAGCTGAAGAGCCAGCGCTCGTCCAAGGACGTCTCCATGGTCATGTGGTCGGCATGACCTGGGATTCGACCCACCAAACTGTTTGTTAAGCATTCAGAATACACTTGCTTAGTCCCAGACATGGGACAAATCTTATTTCCTGTTTCAGCCTAGCCCAAGGCCATCTACAGGCAGTAGATGTGAGCAGTGGCAGCTCATATTTGTGTAAATTTTTTTGGCTTGCTAACAATATATATATATACACACCTTCAGAAGATCAAAATGGCATAAGTAATATCCTCTCCTTCATTCATAACCAAACAACAGCAACCATCTAATTTCAAGGCAAAATAAAATTATTGTGATATATCATCAGTGCTAGGAAACACACACACACCCTCCCTCTAGAACCTAGTTGGGTAATGAAACATCTACAAGAAAACAACCCTATTCAGAGAGCTCCAAAGTTCAGGCCTGAGCTACAAATATTCTCTAGTGTTGGTAGAAAATAATTGGTTTCACAAATTTATCTAAGAGTTTGTGACTGTGTATGTTATGTGAATCCTGTTATTGTCATTTGTAAACCATGGCTTATGACCTAGCCTGTTCTGTGAGCCCAACAATTGCTTATGTAATCCATGGATTAGCACCAGGCATGAATTCAGTTACCAGATAGTCCAAAATTACAATGTGAGCTTCTAGGGCTGAATTTTCCTTGGCCAATTCCTCTATCCTTCACTGGAGTTTATTTTTATTTTAATTCCATTTATATCCCGCCCTTCTCCGAAGATTCAGGGTGGCTTACAAGCTTAGCAGTAGCCTTCATTCTATGTATATGCCTGCTTATTAGGGCTTTCACACACATCCCAAGCGGCATTATTACAAAGTCAGCTTAATTGCCCCCAACAATCTGGGTCTTCATTTTACCTACCTCGGAAGGATGGAAGGCTGAGTCAACCTTGAGCCTGGTGGGACTCGAACCTGCACTAATTGCAGGCAGCTGGCGTTACTTAGGGAGGCATTAGCCCACCAAGGCTCTTTCTTATGTATGGCAGAGAAAGGAAGAGAGAAATCGTCACAAAGATGCTAATGAATTCTGATCTCATGGTGAAATAAACCGAAAAGAAATTCAGTCATAGTTAAACGCAGGTGTCAGTAAGCTCACCGTCAAAGCTGACATCAGCCACAGTTATAGAAAAACTCAAAGAAGTAAAGCAAAATCAAAAGATGTAGAGAGAACAGGCATTTGAGATGTCTGAGAGCAGAGACGTTCCCTTCTCCTATGTACCCAAAATATTTAGTCTTTGTTTTATGTTTCTGCAATGTAATTCTACATACAGAGAAATCAGTTCCAGGTGATTGCCAATTTTCTCAGTCCATGGTAGTGTTGATGGGCTTTTTATCAGATATCCACAGTGGCGTATGTAAGGAGGGTTCTGAAGGTGTTATCCGGCACAATACACTCTGTTCAACTCTCATTAAACCTAAGTAGGCACAGTGAGTGAGTGAGAGAGACAATGAGATCACCTTTGTGTAAAGCACTTAAAATTAGGACCTCTGCAAACAAGTTCACACACTCAGAGTGAGAATCACAGATACTTCACCTCCACATGGGCAGCTGAAGTTACCAAATGAATGTCTTTGTAAAATACTTGACTTTGTTTCACCCAGAGGAGAAGCACAGTGTTACTTTCTCCAAAGAATGAATATCAAATTATCATTTTTTATTTCAAGTATACGGCACAAAGCAACACTCGAGCCAAGCAATAAAGGGGTAAAGACTTACTAATATAAAATTGGTCAGCTACAAGAACCTTTGCAGTCTCTGCATTCCGATAGAGAAATGGAAAAGAATATTTAAGTCTCTTTGCCATTTACATAGCGATGGGGAAACACTGAGCAGCTGTGACTCTAAAAAATCTGTAGGGATATTTTTGTTTCCATGTTGACTGTGAGTTAATGGTCAACACATTTGAGTAACACTAGCTGAAGGCAAAGCGGTAAATGTCCCAAGATTAAGATGTTTGATAATATCTATTCAATTATAGGGACACGGTGGCTCAATGGGTTAGGACACTGAGCTTGTCGATCAGAAGGTCGGCAGTTTGGCGGGTCAAATCCCGAGTGCCGCGTAACAGAGTGAGCACCTATTACTCATCCCAGCTCCTGCCAACCTAGCAGTTCGAAAGCACATAAAAATGCAAATAGAAAAATAGGGACCACTCCGGTGGGAAGGTAACAGCGTTCCTTGATCCTTTGGCATCTAGTCATGCCGGCCACATGACCACAGAGACGTCCTCGGACAAGCGCTGGCTCTTTGGCTTTGAGATGAGCACTGGCCCCTAGAGTTGGAAATGACTAGCATACATGTGCCGGGGAACCTTTATCTTTACCTTTTATTCAATTATATTTAGAGCATTTTTAAAAAATGGGGCAAGCACATTGTAGCAATTGTGAACAGTATGTCCACTGTGGCATCTATTCCATATTATGAGAAGATGGTATGTATAATAGGATTATTATTATTATTATTACTTTCCTTTTTGGTGTCTAAGAGATTCTCAATCATCTGGGTCATGGCTCTCTCAAAGGTGTTTTTCCAAAAGCCAACTGGACTTTGTTTTGTTTTGCAAACCTTTCACCTTTCATCCAAGAAGCTTCTTCAGTTCTGACAGATTGGTGGGGAATTCTTCAGAAACTGAAGAAGCTTCTTAGATGAGAAGTGAAAGGTTTTCAAAGAAAAAAAACCCAAAGAAAGTCCAGGTTTCTTTTGGAAAAGCACCTTTGGGACTTTCATTTTCATTGAAATCTTGGAAGAGGAAATTTCCAAGGAAAGCTGGAACAGTCAAAATCAGAAATGGTCAAAGGTTAAGAGAGAACATGCTCTGTAAAATATTGGGGGCAATCAATGAGTTAGCAGAAAATTTGCACTTCAGGAGCCTATCAGAATGGTTCCCATAGTTTATACTTTTCAAGAGAGAATTAGGTGGTTGGAATCCTGTATAGCTCTAATTATAAATGTAGATAAAGTGTTCATACCCTTGACCAGATTTAATGCAGGGTAACATTAGGTGAATGCTAATAGTGTCAGGTGTGAACAATCGGGACCACACATTAAGTTCCAGTTAAGATAATTTATTTTTCCTGCCTATAAACAGGAATCTAGTTAACTAACAGCACTAAACTGGTGCTAGATAAGGGTCAACAGAATTCAAAAGGGGCTGGACTTGGATTGTTTGTCAGAATGTAATGGCTGTAGACCAGACATGTCAAACAGAGGGCCCGGGGGCCAGATCCGGCCCGTGAAGTGGTTTCATGTGGCCCGCGAAGCCATCCTGGAAACAGTGAGGGAACGGCCCCCACTGCCTTGGCCCTGTCCCAGAGACCCTCCTTCTGCCAGAGACCCCCAGATCTGTCCCACTCCTGCCCAGGCCCCCATAGGCACCCTTGAGGCGAACAATGTAGAGCTGGCCACGCCCACCCAGTAGGCCATATGCACTCTAGCCACGCCCACCCAGTAGGCCACTCCCACCCGGCCCCCTGAGGGCAACCGCAATGCTGATGCGGCCCTCAATGAAATTGAGTTTGACATCCCTGCTGTAGACTGATTCCTCTCTTAATTCCGCCCTCAGGCTCTGCCTCTTCCACTCCTACAAATAGGTAGCCAACTTGCATTGGACAACCCATTCATTACCCCCAAAGATGCTACACTTTGCAGTTTGCCGTTTCCTTTACAAAGTAACCTAGATGCCTTCACTGCATAATGGGAAAGTTTTCCACCAGACTGAATAAAGGACCATCAATCGTTTTCATTTTTCTCCTCCACTTTCCTTTTCTTCATGTAAGAAGACTGGGTAAAATTAAACTTCTTTAATAGAACATTTAAATGGAGCACAGATTTAGAATGATTTTAAAAAGAAAGAGATGGGAAATAAATGCAAATAGCCCGTCATTAATATTTCAAAATACAAAGCACACAATAAATAGCCTATGGAAATAATGAAAACACAAATTACCCAGTCCAGAAATATAGTTAAACTTTGATGAAAAAGTCATAAATTTTTAATCCAAGAGTTGAAAGAAAAGTAGTATATTCAACATGCTGCTGCACAAATCCACTTCTGAATTTGGTCATAGCTTGATTTTCAGTAGTATGCTATGGGGAAATTCCATGTTATTTTCAGAATAGTCATTTATGAAAGAGAACTAATCAGATTCTTCTATTATAAGGGTCTATTAGGAAGAGTTCACATCCGTCTTGTTAATCCATTCTCTAACCCTGATTTGAATTAACATTCAAATTGCCTGGATTTAAATAACTCAACTTTGAAGCTTGAGCAGAACAGAAAGAGTTTTATTGGATCAGACCCAACAAGGTGCACCTAGTTAAGCACTGTGTTTCATACAGTGACCAACCAACAATTTTAGGGATATTCACAAGCAGTGACAAGGCCCTGACATTAAGCACAGTGAACATTTGCCTCAGGCTAGAGGTGACATAGGTTCGCAATGAGATCTAAATAGAATACTGGAATACTGCAGCCAATTTTGCTCACCATATCACAAAAAAAGATGTTGAAAGTTTGGAGAAAATTCAGAGAAGAGCAACTAAGATGATCAAAGGCCTGGAGACTAAAACATATGAAGAACGGCCGCGGGACTTGGGTTTGGCTAGTCTAAAGAAAAGAAGAAACAGGGGAGACATGATAGCAGTGCTCCAGTATCTGAGGGGCTGCCACAAAGAAGAGGGGGTCAGGATGTTCACCAAAGCACCAGAGGGCAGGACGAGAAACAATGGTTGGGAACTGATCAAAGAAAGAAGCAAACTGGAATTAAGGAGAAACTTCCTGACATTGAGGACAATTCACCAGTGGAACAGCTTGTCCCCAGAAATCGTGGGCGCCCCATCACTGGAGATTTTTAAAAAGAGGCTAGACAGTCACTTGTCTGAGATGATATAAGTTCTCCTGTTTGAACAGGGGGTTGGACTAGAAGACCTACAAGGTCCCTTCCTACTCTACTCTACTCTACTCCACTCTACTCTACTCCACTCCACTCCACTCCACTCCACTCCACTCCACTCCACTCTAGAAGACAGCCATGCAACTTTTTCTGCACTCCCAAAGCTAGTTTTGCCATCCCCACATGCAATAGAGCACCTGATTCACCAGCAGTATTAATAAAAAGAGTCAACTGCTAGTCTAGTCAGCTCTTATACCTCAAGTGGGAGCGACCACCATCTTTTTTTTGCCTCCAGCAACAAGATGTCTTGGCCAGACTCTTAGCATTCTGAGATTGTACATCCTCAAAGACCCTCCTCCATCTATCTAAGATTTTCAACCTGTCTTTTTTCAGAGGAGCTCAGATTGTCTTTTTTTTCCCCTCCCTGAGTTTCTGTGAGGTAAATTAAGCTGAGAGAGATTGATTCGCCCAAGGCCGTTCTATGCCTTGGTTCATAGCTCAAGAAAAAAAAACCTCAATAAATATTACCTGAAACATAGGCTGCTGTCAAAATAGAATTGCCATCACTTCATATGTTCTTATTATAAGTTGGGGAGAAATAAGACAAAGGGAGAAGTTCAAGATGTCATTTTGAGTCATGCCATGTTTTGGATAATATTGATTCAACCTTCCAGTGGGGCTTGTAAGAAAATTTTCCAGCTTTGGTCCAAGAGACTTGTGAACTCATCTTTCTGGATCTTGTGATAATCTGCCTACCATCCAAAGTAGATCATTTTACATGGAACAAGTCAAAGAAACACCTCAGAAATAATTATCTTCTGTACTGTGACTTTTGGGGTAGTTCATGTAAATTCCACAGAGGGTTTATTTGATTTGTTTGCTTCGTATTTAATACAAGGATAAATCCAGGGCAACTTTAGAAACAAATCAAGAGGGTTGTCCTCCAGAATTAAAATCCGTGGGATATGTAATCTGTAGCCCTTGGGGGAATTGTTTATCCTGCTGCATCAAGTTTTAAAAGTCTTCTGCAAACCCTTGGGAAATAAAAGCTACCACACACACACACACACACACATACACACACACACACAGAGAGTTTTTTATGGGAGAGAGAAAGAAAGAAGAGGGAGGAGGAGGAGGGAGGGAGGGAGAAGGAGGAGGAGGAAGAAGAGGAAGAGATGGAAACGGAGGAGAACTGGAAATTGGTAATTTTTCATTTATGTAACTGATGTTTGACTTGAGTTGCTATTTTAGATCTCACCACGTCTTTGGGACCTCAAGACTGTCCATGCAGAGCTTCACCTTATTTAATTCTCCCCCAAAGACCAGGCAGGGGAGCTGGAGCTGAAAGAAAAACAACTACGCCCACATTGCTTAAGATACCTGCATGACCCGTAGGAATGATTCCTGGGTCTCCCTGAGGTCCAGCACCTTAATTGCTATAGCTTACCGGCTCTTCCCCAACACATTACCCCTGACAACCTAGCACAGCAGAAAAAAAGAAGTTTCACTAGCTCTCCTTGCACAATCAAGGGACTGTGCCTTCCCAGTGAGGAAGAAGGTAACCATCCAATTTAAAAGAGATCGATGCAGCTCTTCTTTCCTCACCCAGCACAGAGAACCAATAGAAGCCACTTCTAAACAATGGAAAGCCAAGTCTCTATTTTCTGTCTCCTGCACCTGTCATCAAAGGAAATCTTGAGCAGAGTCCCAGAGGCTGAAATGTAGCTTGAAGGGAGAAGGACTGTACCCTTTTGATTTCTCAGTGTCAAAACAAGGTCAATGTCATTATATATATATATATAAAATCCCGCTTGCTTAGATACCCGGAGTTCATTTCCAATTTTGCAATAAGCAACTGTTTCACTGAGTTTCAGACTGCTGTCTCGGTTGGAATAACTCTGCTTGGAAGCAGCTTCACAGCGGTAGGCATCTTTATTCTGTCTCTTCTGTTTTAACCAACTTTACCCACACCTTCATAATTACTAACAATGCTAATCAAGGTACATAAATACAGATGGGGGCCCGTGTACAACCCTGGTGGAGAAGCTGATCAAAATGAAAATAAAGATTACAAATGATTTTGCAAAAGAGTAACACAACAACTCAAATCACACAGACCTAATTCAGAAGGGGCTGTAGAAATGGGCTGTGTTGTAAAATGGGGGAGGGAACGAAAACTCTGAAAAGTGAGTTTATTGTTTTCTGGTTTTGCTTTTCGCCCTTTCAATCTCATTTCATCAGCTCGGGGAAGCAATTCAGTTCTTGTTGTTATACCTCAGTCTCTGTTGACTAATATGCAGTACAATAGATCATCATTCAGGAGTTGAAAAAGATTTAGAGGGAAGTATGAAGGCCATTTCATTCAGCCAAAAGCCAAAGGTGACAATCTCTACTGAAGGAAGTGCAATTTTCTCCTAGACAAGTCTCTTCTCTTTTACCACTTTCCTTGTGAATATATTTCTCTAAGTACAGATCTTAGGTCTATCTTCTTGTAACTTTAAGTCTATGATACCTATTCCTATCTTTGAAGGCCACAGAGGACAAACTTTGCCTTCTTGCTTGTGGCTAACTACATCAAATATCTTCTGTCTTTTCTTCTCCAAGTTGCTCAATTTCACTTCCTTCACCAGTTCCTCCTCAACTACTTTGTCTATATTGATAGCTGCCTTTTCCACAACAGTGAGGCACTTCAAAATCAAATGAACACATTTACTTCCAAATATGGTCTTCATGATGATAAAAATTAAAACAAAAACAAGAATTGTGATAAGTAAAGTTTTGGTTTTGAGGTATAACATCTGCAACTCAGTGGAAGCAGTTGGATGTATATATGTATATGGTGTCCCACAATACAATTGTGAGTAAAAATGATGACCATTTTCAGTCTTAGCATATAAGGCCTTGCTAGCTGAGCTTGTCGATCAGAAGGTCAGCAGTTTGGCGGGTCGAATCCTGAGTGCCGCATAGCAGAGTGAGCGCCTGTTACTCGTCCCAGCTTCTGCCAACCTAGCAGTTCGAAAGCACGTAAAAATGCAAGTAGAAAAATAGGGACCACTCCGGTGGGAAGGTAACAGCGTTCCGCGTGCCTTTGGCATCTAGTCATGCCGGCCACATGACCACAGAGACGTCCTCGGACAAGTGCTGGCTCTTCGGCTTTGAAACGGAGATGAGCACTGGCCCCTAGAGTCAGAAACAACTAGCACGCATGTGCGGGGGAACCTTTACCTTTTACCTTTCCTGAAAACCATGCACATTTGCATTTTCTCTCATTTTTTTATCATAGCGGAAAAATCTGGAATTTACCAGCTTGTGTTTCACCAAACCCTGCCAAGCTTTACTGAAACAAGTATGTCTTCAGGACTCTGGGTTCTCGATGAGTAATACCACACAGAAGAAGTAACACAACTTTTCTCTGTTGACAAGATGCATGTTCTCTCAATATCATTTCACAAATTTAAATAAAATAGATGCGTTAATAACTTGATTTGTAATTAATTACTCAAATTATAGTAAATGTTTATATTTCTTTTCAGCAGATCTATTGATTAGATTTTAGCCTCTGCTATGACAGCATCTTACACGTAGGTAACAAATACTTAAGATTACAGCTAAATTGGAATGAGGCACCCAACCTCATCATTTTCTTCATTAAAAGCGTAGAAGTCAAACTTCTTTCTTTTTTCTTTTTTCTATCTTTTTTCTTTTTCTTTTCATTTTTATACTTTTATTATACTGTAAAATTCTACCTTTTTTTAAAAAAAAAGGAGTTCTTTTTCATAGTTGGAATGAGCATTTTGAATCGGTCTTAAAAATATTCAAGCATAACGATCCTAGAAGGGTTAGAAGCATCTGTGGGATAAGCACTTTGTAGTCTGTTGCTCTGCCAAAAAAAGTGTTGCTGTGTGCATTGTGATACCACATCATACTCACACATGGTTTGCTAAGTTGTTTGATGATTTAATCAGATCATGACTCCTTATAGGCTGATATTAAAGGAGATGAGAAAGATAAAATAAAAGTAATGCTGTGGGAATCAGAGATACAAACATTTGCGTATTCACACAAAAGTACAGCCTTTTTCAAGGTTTTCTTCTCCTGAAAATATTTTTTTTAAAAAAAGGTCGCTTGGAAAACTGAAAATGAAATGTCAATCTACTGCTCAATTCCCTTGCAAATTCAAGACAAAAGAATGTGTAAATTCTGATCTGAGCCAGACTTCTGAGTATTTTTTTTTCGGAAACTCAGAAGAATCACTGATATTTCTCAGGAAAGAGGTCAATAGGCATCCTTGTAAATTGCAGTGAAGTTGGTTGGATTTTTCTTTCAACTGGTGTCATAGCAGAAAACCTTCTCCTTTCTATTTCTGAAAGATCAAATCTAGGGAAGTTTCAATTAGTTTCCAACATAGACAGGGAATTCTTTTATGGCCAGCTTATCAAATTTAGCTGAATCTCTGCACAAACCAGAAGACAGTTGCAGCAAACCTGCAAAAGCCTCAATTTTATACCATATATATATAGTCGCCTGGGAAAGCCAAGGGAAATCATCAAAACAATTAAAAAACAAAAGTTAGAATATTTCAGACATGTGATGCAACACCCAAAAAAATACGGCATACTCCATTTAATCCTCCAGGGAAAGATCGAAGGCAAACAAGGTCCAGGCAGAAGAAGAACACCATGGCTTCAAAATCTAAGGGACTGGTTTGGACAAAACTCCGCACTGATAAAAACAGGATTGCCAGCGTATATAAACATGTATATGTATATGTACATGTATGGTATATGTATGGTAAAGATCATGCAACATGCATTTATTTGGGAAACCTTTGGCCATAAATTCAAGGTTTTGGTTATGATCTTCAAGTCCTTACATGGCATGGGTCCGGGGTACCTCGAGGACCACCTGCTGCCGGCGTCAACTCCCCTCCGCCCTGTGCGTTCCCACAGAGAGGGCCTCCTCAGGGTGCCTCCGGTCAGGGAATGTCGACTGGTGGCCCCCAGGGGGAGGGCCTCCTCTGTGGGCGCTCCGGCGCTATGGAACCAACTGCTGGTTGAGCTCCGGATGGCATCGGACCTCCGATCCTTCCGTCGCGGGTTGAAGACCCACTTATTTGAACTAGCTGGTCTGGCCTGATGGGTTAGGGTTTTTCAATGGGTTTTTTATTGTTATTGTATTTTTTAACTGGGCACTTGTTTAATTCCTTTTTAATTTTTGTATTTGCTATTTATATATGCCCTGTTCACCGCCCTGAGTCCTTCGGGAGAAGGGTGGCATACAAATTTAATAAAAGTAAAAGTAAGTAAATTCACAAGAAATTGTGAAGAAATATTTCTGCAGACTAAAAAAAAGTTCATAAACTGGCAGAGAAATGCAATGAAAAGAATTTAAGATGCAAGAGAGAGAGAGAGAGAGCAAAATTCCACTCAACAGCATAATAAAACCTATCATAATTATTTATTGACAGCTTGGCCAGAAATGAATAAAAATCAGACAATGATCTTTCACTTGGGAATCTCAAACTAAAGGTAACTAAGGGCTTTGTCTAATGCAAAATTCTTTCAAAAGCCATTTTCATTATATTCCTATGTTCAAGTGCTGAACCAAGATATAGAAATGCTTGAGATATTGAGAGCCAGTGTGGATTAGTAGTTAAGGCACCTGGCTAGAAACTGGGAGAGTGTGAGTTCCAGTCCCACCTTAGGCATGAAAGTCAGCTGGTTGACCTTGGGGCAGTCTCTCTCTCTCTCTCTCTCTCTCTCTCTCTCTCTCTCTCTCTCTCTCTCTCTCTCTCAGCCCAACTCACCTTGTTGTTGTGGGGTAAATAGGAGGAAATTGTAGGAGTATGAGATGCGTTTGCAATCTTGAGTTACTTATAAAAATAATGAAGATAGAATAGATGGATGAATGGATGGAGAGAGAGAGAGAGAAAGAGGATAAATTTGCTATTAATAAATAGTAGATAGATAGATGATAGATAGATAGATAGATAGATAGATAGATAGATAGATAGATAGAATGTTTGCTATTAATGAATAGGAATAAATTCAATATTGAAAGACTGCATATTTGGCATGAATAAAAGATAAATGCATTTATCTGTGTGATCTCCGAAATACATGGATAAGGCCTTAGAAAACCTCTTGGGAATTGCTGCATTGTTTATTAAATGGAGGAAAAAGTATATCCAGACTACTTTATATCAACTGTATATAGGCTCAAAAGAAATGGTATATGATAGAAATTTTACTAGAAGGGAAATTTTGTGTGCTGTTTTGGTCTTAAATTTTGGGGGGAATTCTGTGAGTGGATGGAGGGGACAAAAATCTGGGTTTCATTGATTCACTAGATTTATATTTTACCTTTCCTCCAGGGTGCCACAACCCTAAGGAGTAATTGGAGTAGGCCCAAAGTCATCCACCAAGTGTTCATGGCTTAGAATAGATTTGAACAAGAGGTTCTCTGTTCCTAGACCAGCTCTTTAAGTACTGCACCGCACTCTCATTTCTGCCCTTTCTCCATCCATCCTCCTTGCCTTACAAGATTCAGATCATCCCCCCTCCCCTTTTGAATGGGTCAGTGTATGGGTCACTGTTCATTCAAAAAACATCAAAATCGCTAAAGATGGTAAACGAAAGCCTTCAACCCCTTTGCCTTTCTCTCCTGTGCCCACCTCTATGGTTTCCAGTTGACCTAGATCAAGGACATAATGCATTACTTCTCATGGTCTGAAAGATTTTTCTAAGGAGGAGAAATCCAACACATTCATCTTATGATATTGCTGTCTTTAATGCAGGAAGAGGACCCCACTACGTTGATCACTTTCTACCATTTATCTAATCACAACTAAAATTTAAGGTGCTGGTACTTACCTTTAAAGCCCTACATGGCTTAGGCCCGGGATACTTGCAGGACCGTCTGCTACTGGGGATGACTTCCCATCGCCCAGTGCGCTCACACAGAGAGGGCCTCCTCAGGGTGCCGTCAGCCAGACAATGTTGGCAGGCGACTCCCAGGGGGAGGGCCTTCTCTGTGGGAGCGCCAGCCCTTTGGAACCAGCTTCCCCTTGAGCTTCGGATGGCCCCGGACCTCCGGTCCTTTCGCCGCAGCCTCAAAACTTTTCTCTTCCATCAGGCTGACCTGGATTGATGATGGGTTTTAAATATGTTTTAATTTTTAATTGTAGTTAATTTATTTTGGGGCTGTTATTTAATTCTTTTTTAATTTTTGTATTGTTGTTTTTTTATTGTTGTTAGCCGCCCTGAGTCCTGCGGGAGATAGGGCGGCATATAAGTCCCAAAAATAAATAAATTAAATAAATAAATAAATAAATAAATAAATAAATAAATAAATAAATAAAATCATCCAGCCCAAAGAGATGCTGTCTCTGAATCATCTCCTGGGCCCAAAGACTGAAACGTTGCTGTTCTAGATGGAAAGTCATGGGAGAGTGCAATGCGTGTGAAAGGGGAATAGTATTTCTCTCCCCCTACACCCCATCCCTGGTGCATAACATTCAACTCTGAAGTCAAAAAGCTTCCTTGGTTGAGCGCACCTCAAAGTAAATACACATATTCCCCACAGTGCATTACAGCTCTTGTGCTGGAACAACTGTGGAGAAACACAGAAAGACAGTAAATGAATTGAGAACTTCAGTCAGAAAGACGAAGGAACAAATAAGCTGGCTGCGAGGAAAGAAGGGAAAATGGAGGTTAGCAAGCCTAGAATAAAGAGAATTTTGAATACAATTACTAATTAATGAAGAGAAGGACGAGGGGGTGACATGATAGCAGTGTTCCAGTATCGGAGCGGCTGCCAGCAAGAAGAGGGGGGTCACGTTATTCACCAAAGCACCAGAGGGCAGGACGAGAAATAATGGTTGGAAACTGATCAAAATGATCAAACCTGGAATTAAGGAAAAACTTCCTGACAGTGAAGACAATTAACCAGTGGAACAGCTTGCCTCCAGAAATCGTGGGCGCTCCATCACTGGAGATTTTAAAGAAGAGGCTGGACAGTCACTTGTCTGAGATGGTATAGTCCTTCTGCTTGAGCAGGCGGCTAGACTAGAAGACCTCCATGGTCCCTTCCAGTTCTATTCTATTCTATTCTATTCTATTCTATTCTATTCTATTCTATTCTATTCTATTCTATTCTATTCTATTCTATTCTATTCTATTCTATTCTATTCCATTCCATTCCATTCCATTCCAGTCCAGTCCAGTCCATATATTCTATTCTATTCTATTCTATTCTATTCTATTCTATTCTATTCTATTCTATTCTATTCTATTCTATTCTATTCTATTCTATTCTATTCTATTCTATTCTATTCTATTCTATTCTGTTCTGTTCTAGTCCATTCCATTCTAGTCCAGTCCATATATTCTATTCTATTCTATTCTATTCTATTCTGTTCTATTCTATTCTATTCTATTCTATTCTATTCTATTCTATTCTATTCTATTCTATTCTAGTCCAGTCCATATATTCTATTCTATTCTATTCTATTCTATTCTATTCTATTCTATTCTATTCTATTCTATTCTATTCTATTCTATTCTATTCTATTCTATTCTATTCTATTCTATTCTATTCTATTCTATTCTATTCTATTCCAGTCCATTCCATTCTAGTCCAGTCCATATATTCTATTCTATTCTATTCTATTCTATTCTATTCTATTCTATTCTATTCTATTCTATTCTATTCTATTCTATTCTATTCTATTCTATTCTATTCTATTCTATTCTATTCTATTGTAGTCCAGTCCATATATTCTATTCTATTCTATTCTATTCTATTCTATTCTATTCTATTCTATTCTATTCTATTCTATTCTATTCTATTCTATTCTATTCTATTCTGTTGTTGTTGTTGTTGTTAGATTAGATTAGATTAGATTAGATTAGATTAGATTAGATTAGATTAGATTAGATTAGATTAGATTAGATTAGATTAGATTTATTAAATTTATATTCCGCCCTTCTTCTCAGGGACTCAGGGCAGCTCACAACAATTAAAAAATTAAAAAACATAAAGTGCAAAATTTAAAAAAGAATTAAACAATGGATATAATAAATAAATGACAATTTAACCCAATAAAAGCCAAATTTAAAACCATAGTCAGTTGTTGTTGTTGTTGTTATGATTATTATGATTATTATTATTATTTCTACTACCAGGATGTAAGGTTTGAAACCAAGAAAACAAGACTAACAGGAGCTAGTTTAAAAAGAGCTCCTGGTTCTTTGAGAACCTATTAGATATAGCTGAAATGCAGAAATCTGGGTGTTTTTTGAAACCAAAAAATTCATTATGGATAAAATAAATATAGAGAGTGATTCTTCAAAAGATATTTACTCTCAGATCCAATCTTTTTTTGTCCTCTTTACTATAGACTTGAGGTTTTGGAAAAGTAGAAATGAGATGAAGATTGTGATTATTAGGATTTATTAAGCCTATATGCCACCTGAGAAATTCAGACTCTTCTCTTCCCTGAAAGAAGAGACAGTGTAGGGAAATCACTGATTTTCATGGACAAACCTCACCATTTTTACTCGTTATATAAAGTGCTAATGACATTTTAAACTTCTCCATTCTGTTTTGAGCAAAGGATGTTGAAGAGCCATCACACTGAATCTCAGCAAGAGCAGAAGTAATCCCTCTTCTTATAGACAGGGAGATATGAATGGAAATCTACTTTCAGCCATGAAGCTTATCATTGTGTGAGACATGAAAAGCTGATGTGCCTTAAATTGTTTTTGACATGGTCTCCACTCTTTCAAAACCTCCTCTGCTTGTTGAAGACATAAATGCCATAAGGTTGTGTTTATGTTATAAACCTGTTTTTAGAGAAATGAGAGCAATTATGCTATGTGTAAATCAGAGCTTTAGCACAAACACATCATTTGCAGCTGCAATCCAAATAGTTAAAGGATCTTGACATTTTTAGAGGAAGAACTGAAGCTATGGACCTGGATAGTCCTCCATTATATAATGATATAACTCAGCAATCTTTATTCTTGACTTTGGTTGATTTTGTTGTTGTTGTTTTGTTTTCTTTTGTGCTACTGGAAGCTGTGCTTTCAGCTCTGATGGAGGGCTACTGGTTCCTTCTCCCCACTGTGGATCTGAACAGGCAAGAGTTTTATTCTCGTTCTAAACCAGCCACTTTCCCCAGCTCAACCTCATTTAACTTTACAAAATTCATGAGTAACAAATAGGCGATTTTGTAACAGGCTCACAATAACAAAACAATGAACCAGATGAAGTTGTAATCACAACAAGAGTTTTCTGGCCAGAGAGGTTTCTCAAATTCCGGTCTTGACAGTTTAGCACACATTGTCTCTTCACTTGCTTCAACAGAGTCCATAGGCACGAAGATGCTCGTGACACAAGAAGGAAATGAGAAAGAGAAGATGCACTCAAAATGAGCTATTGAATTATTAACAGGCAAGCAGCATGACAGAAGTCATGGCAAACTGAGAGCTGCATTTTTCCCCTCTGTATGGTGACAATAAACAGAAGATTCTTTGTTACCACTTTCAATTACCAAACTTGCTCAATCAATACTGGTTGCTTTCTAATCACCAGCCTTGCCGCTTTGGTCTTCTCCCACAACACGAGTGGGCTGTGGTTAGAGATGCCTCAAGCAGATTTCAGAAAAAGCAAAGCCTCAGTGGTGGATAGCTCGTCCTTCTATTCTTCTTAAAATGATGACTGCATTAAAATCACACTAATATGCAATATATACAATATATAAAATCACACTAATATGCAATATATACATATATACATATATACATACATATATATACAGCGGTGGCTCAGTGGGTTAGGACGCTGAGCTTGTCGACCAGATGGTCGGCAGTTTGGCGGGTCAAATCCCGAGTGCCGCGTAACAGAGTGAACGCCTGTTACTCCTCCCAGCTTCTGCCAACCTAGCAGTTCAAAAGCACGTAAAAAGGCAAGTAGAAAAATAGGGACCACTACGGTGGGAAGGTAACAGCGTTCCGTGCACCTTTGGCGTCTAGTCATGCTGGCCACATGACCACAGAGACGTCCTCGGACAAGCGCTGGCTCTTCGGCTTTGAAACGGAGATGAGCACCGGCCCCTAGAGTCGGAAAATGACTAGCACACATGTGCGGGGGAACCTTTACCATATATATATATATATATATATATATATATATATATATATATATATATATATATATATATATATATATATGTAGATCTAGAGTCTCGGGTTTCTTCCTGCGTTCCTTTCATCTTCAGAAAGTTGTGGCGACGTTTTGACGAAATCCCATCCGTCATCATCAGGCCGGAGTGTTCCTCCTGCTGCTTCCAGGATCAATGCGTGGTCTGGCTGTTCCTTTCCTTCCAACTGCCGGACAGTTGGAAGGAAAGGAACAGCCAGACCACGCATTGCTCCTGGAAGCAGCAGGAGGAACACTCCGGCCTGATGATGACGGATGGGATTTCGTCGAAACGTCGCCACAACTTTCTGAAGATGAAAGGAACGCGGGAAGAAACCCGAGACTCTAGATCTACACATACAGACACCCGCGAGAATCTACGAAAACAAATATATATATATATATATATATGTTTTCTGAGGTTTTCGCGGGTGTTCGTATGTGGATCTTTGGTTATTCGGGTTTTTCCCCGCGTAGAACCTTTAGTTCTACGCGGGGAAAAACCCGAATAACCAAAGATCCATATATATATATATATATATATATATATATATATATATATATATATATATATATATATATATGTAGGGACGTGGTGGCTCAGTGGGTTAGGACACTGAACTTGTCGATTGGAAGGTCGGCAGTTTGGCGGGTCGAATCCCGAGTGCCGCGTAGCAGAGTGAGCGCCTGTTACTCGTCCCAGCTTCTGCCCACCTAGCAGTTCAAAAGCACGTAAAAATGCAAGTAGAAAAATAGGGACCACTACGGTGGGAAGGTAACAGCGTTCCGTGCGCCTTTGGCGTCTAGTCATGCCGGCCACATGACCACGGAGACGTCCTCGGACAAGCGCTGGCTCTTCGGCTATGAAACGGAGATGAGCACCGGCCCCTAGAGTCGGAAACGACTAGCATGCATGTGCGGGGGAACCTTTACCTTTACCTTTATATATATATATATATATATATATATATATATATATATATATATATATATATATATATATATATATATATATATATAAGGTAAAGGTTCCCCCGCACATGCGTGCTAGTCGTTTCCAACTCTAGGGGCCGGTGCTCATCTCCGTTTCAAAGCCGAAGAGCCAGCGCTTGTCCGAGGACATCTCCGTGGTCATGTGGCCAGCGTGACTAGATGCCAAAGGCACACGGAATGTTGTTACCTTCCCACCGGAGCGGTCCCTATTTTTCTACTTGCATGTTGACGTCCTTTCGAACTGCTAGGTTGGCAGAAGCTGGGACGAGTATCAGGTGCTCACTCTGTTACACGGCACTCGGGATTCAACCCATCAAACTGCCAACCTTCTGATCGACAAGCTCAGCGTCCTAACCCACTGAGCCACCGCGTCCCTGTGTGTGTGTGTGTGTGTGTGTGTGTGTATTAGGCTGCAAAAGGAATGGCCATCCTTCCTTTTAGATCAGGGAAGATTCTGGAGAGTTCAGAAAGACAACGAAGTCCAAGGATAATAAAATGGAATCCCAAAGGGGTATCTTTGTTTTCAATGATTAGACAGCTATTGGATGCACTACAGATTGGCTGACTTACTGTCTGTTAAATAGTAACTTATTGTTCTTTTTTTACTATAATGTTATTAAAAGCTTTAAGAAGTAAGTTAAAAACTAATACAGTAGAAGCTAGTATGGAGTGAGAAGAAGACAAATCAAAGAGCACCAAAAGTAGAAAAAAGGGAAAAAAAGTAAATAGAAAAGAAAGAAAAAAGATACAAGGCAGCTTCTTATATTGGTATTTTCGTAAGGATTGACATGGATTTTTACCTAAAAGATAGTTAAGATATTTAGAAATGTATTTTGAAATATTTGGACAACATAATGAAAAACAAACTGCATTGATTTTCTGAGATGCAGAGAAGGCCTTTGGCAACTTGAACTGGGATTTCCTGTTCAAGATTCTGAAAGGTATGAATTTTAGAGAAAATTGTATAAATTGGATTTCTAACAAAGCCAGATGCAAAAGGATAAGAAACCAAAAGGATCAAGACAGAAATGCTCACTGTCTCCTATTTTGTTTATTTTGATTCTTGAAATACTGAATAAAGATATACGACAAGATGAGAGAATTGTAGGAATAAAGATTTAAGAAGAGACTCAAATCTTAAAAGCTTTTGGAGATGACTTGATGTTGGTTTTGGAAGATCCAAATAGTAATGAAGCAATGATTTATCATTATTTCTTGTATGTATACTGAGAGTTTATGCACCGGGAGACAAATTCCTTGTGTGTCCAACCACACTTGGCCAATAAAGAATTATGTTCTTTAAAGGGAGTGAAACATTAATGGAGAAATTAAAATAATTTGATGCATTAGCAGGTTTTAAGATCAATAAACAGAAGACAATGATGTTAACAAAATATGAAACCACATGGGAAAGAGAATGATGAGTTTTAAAATTGAGAAAAAGGTAAAATATTTGGGTACTCTAACAATACAACAAATAGGAATTGTATGTTATTTCAAAACAACTAGTTAAGACATGAAATGAACTTAAATAAGATATGTTAAGATGGAGAAACTACAATTATCATGGGGGGATTTCTGTGACTTTGATGAATGTTTTGTCTAGAATGATGTTTTTGTTTCAGGCAATACCTGTTTTGACAACTGATGCACCATTTAAACAATGGCAGAAGGATATATCTAAAGTTGTATGGCTGGGGAAAAACATGAATTAAATATAAAGTGTTACAAGATGTAAAAGAAGAGGATTGGGATGATCTGATTTGAAAATGTATTTTGCAGCTTGCAGTTTGATTTAGTAGAAAGAGTGGGTGTTGTGAGAAATAGAAGGCTTTTGGAGATTAGAAGGACATGACCTGAGATTTGGGTGGCATGGATATTTGTTGTATGATAAAGTCAAGGTTAATGTGGGTTTTAAAAACATGCCATATTGAAAAAAATTGGAATAGATATAAACCCAGGCTGGGCCACAAACATCTTTGTGGCTTTCAAGACATAAAGCATCTTGTAGATAAGAAATAATAGGCAAACACAAGTGGTTAATTTATTGTTAAATACTAGAATTTTGTCAGGGGGAACATACGAGAAAATCAAGAGAAGATCTGGTGAAAGAGATAAATTTGTCAGTGGTTTTCTTATTTATAATTACTAAAAAGACAAAGTAGGTAAAAGAAGTCATGGTTCTGAACATTCTAAGACTGACTTTGGAATAAAGTTGTGTAGAAATGATGAGCCTATACTTGCTAAAATGTATACCCTGTTACTGAAATTTGAAACAAGAAGAACAAGTGAAAGAACGTATGATAAAGCGGGCTAAAATACATAGATGGAACAATGGGGAAAAAAATGTGTGGCTGAAAGGAATGGATTTCACATTATGTTGTAATCTTTCAGTAACATATTTTCCAATCTTATGAAGGTTGGAAATACAGCTGGGAGATTTTAGATAGCAGAAAAACAGTTCAAGCTGGAGGGTAAAAGATAGCAGCTTGATTTTTTTTTTTTTAGCCAGTACAGTGGGGGCATAGCCTTGATGTCACAGCAAATGTAAAACTTCCTGGGTTTTTGCATCCCAGCTGAGCTTAGAAAATGTTATTCCTGGATAGTAATCAGTGTTTCTTTCTTCCCCCTTATTTTTCTTTCCTTGGTTCAAAAAAAAAAGGGGTCACATTGGTTTACATCTAGCCAGATAGTATTTCTCAAAGCAGGTTTGCTTGGAAATCAACAGCATGATATTAAAGCCGCTAGAGTTTTGGGATGCTGTTTTGAAACACACCGGACGAAATCCATCCCACTGGGCTATGGACAGCAGCCAAGAAACGAAAGGAATCACATTGAGGAGCACGGATTTCAATTCTGAACTCTTGCTTACAGCGAGAAAGAACCACACTGTTGGGCCAGAGAAATTGTGTAGCACCTATCTAAATGAGATCGCAAGTTCTTTCCATTATTTCTCCTTTAGAATAATACAGTTGCTGTCTTTCAGTGTCAACAAAATAAAACAATGATTTAAATGAAGTCTGCTCCAAAGTGGTTTTCCAACTCACATATTTTGGGACAAAGGATAAAATCATGAGTTTCAGGGTTAGGGCATAGTATTTATTTTATGAGTTGATGCTCCTGTAGGAAGTAAGGGAAGGTATAAGGGAGTATCCATGCCGCTAAGTGTCACCTGGCCCACCAGAGCAAGCGGAAGGAGATTAGATCTGATTTACAGACTGGATCCAGTTCCCTATTTGAACACTCACTCAAAGCCACCACTGGCAACAGTCCATAATATGCCCTGCTTATTTAATTTGCATGCAAATCTTTATGGTTTGGTAATGCCAATACTCAACACACTGAACTCGGATATTGTTTTTTTTTTTCTTTCTATGATGGGTAGCTGAATATTCTGAAAAAAAATCTAATCAGGTGTTTAACTACAGAAAATAGATGACTCTGGAGATGAAAAAATGTGTGTACTGGGCCTTTAGGAGTTCTTGTTGTTGCATGACATTACAATCTCATGCCGAAGTAAAGAGCCACCTGCAGTCTCCAAAGTCACTTTCCTTACTAGCAAAACATCTTCTCAACAAGTCCCTTAGCCTTATCCAAGCAATTGGCAGCTTTTGAAGCATTCTCCTGCAGCAAGGGCAGGCAGCTGAGAAGAAGGCAATGTTGTTCTCTGAGCCATTTCGTTCCTCTCTCCTCCCTACAGATCAAATATGGATGATTAAGATTATTTCAAACAAAGCCAAAGAAAGGGCAAAGCAGAAACTATTCTGAACTCCAGCTAATCTAGAAGAACTGCCTACTAAATAAGAAAAGAAAGCAATTTGTGTTTCTCTCTCTCTCTCTCTCTCTCTCTCTCTCTCTCTCTCTCTCTCTCTCTCTCTCTTTTGGTTTGTTTGTTTCCCGATTTTAATTAGATTTATAAAAATGAGCCAATCTGTCTTAATTCTTACTCAGAGGGAATGAATAACGAATGAATGAATGAATGGAAAAATCTGATAGCAAGTCATCCGGTGACTACAGACAGAATGATGGGATTAGACCAGGGGCCTTCAAACTTGGCCCTTTTATGACTTGTGACTTCAACTCCCAGAATTCCTCATCCAGGCACACTGTCTTTCCATACATTCAAGGGCCAAGTTTGAAGACCCCTGGATTAGACATTTGTCACCAAGTTAACTGGAGTCACTAAATGTGTCATCTGCAATAACTTCAGTGATGCTGACAAGATTGGACAGCCAAGCAAAAAGTTGTGACTTCACAACTTAAGAGGTCCTGAGGTCTGCTGCTTCACCATTTTTGAATGAAATTGATCCTAGTCATACTACCCTCTTGTCCTCAAACAATTTCTCTTTATTTATCTGTTTTTCCCCATGCTGATTCACTCCCTTTCTATCTGCAGTAATTTTAAAAAGAATACAGCAAAGGGTCTTCAAACTTGGCCCTTTTATGACTTGTGGACTTCAACTCCCAGAATTCCTCAGCCAGCAGGCCTGGCTGAGGAATTCTGGGAGTTGAAGTCCACAAGTCATAAAAGGGCCAAGTTTGAAGACCCCTGGAATACAGGTATATTGCAAAAAAAAACCCTGCTTATAGTAATATTTGATATTTTGAATTTCTGGAAAACTTATAGAGCAATGTGTATGATGAATCCAGCCTGAAGCGGAATACTTTCTAATAAGAACTTGGATGGATGGATGGAAGGATGGATGGATGGATGGATGGATGGATGGATAAGCAGACAGATGATAAATTTATCATATGATGGTAGAAATGATTTGTAATGGAAATATTTTGCTTCTTTTCAGAAGGTTTCTTAAGGAATTGCTACAATTGTTCACCAACCAAGAAGAAAATCATACATTTGTAATTCATTCATTATGGCCTTTTAAAACCCCTATATTAGAATCAGCAAAAACTTTCATTTCAGCTAAAAAGGGCCCTGCTATTTCACATTTTCTTGCTATGGAACTCTGTGGGCAAAGAGCAAATTTTATGTTTTGTAAGATATATGCAGCAGCTTGCACTCTTCTGCTTCTCAGCTGTTCCACTCAACCGTTCATTTACCTCTCAGGTCTCTTTTTTTTTAAGTCAGAAAATGGAATAAGTCATAAAAAGAGAGAGTGAGAAATATGACAAGGCTCTAAATGGCTGCCCAGAGAGCCACTGAAGCAAGAATGTTAAACTTGTGGCTTGCACTGAAACGATGAATGAGATGACATGAGAGATATCTGAATGCAAACTAGCTGTTGCAATCTACTCTTTGGCTTCCTGATTCTGAGCACATTTTGCTTGGGAATGAGTCCATCCTTGCAGCTAATGGAATATGCAGCCACAAGGATCATTATGGATTTAAATTTAACAAATGTTTTCCGTAAATTTAACACCCTGATAAAGTTGGAGCAGGTGGTTGCATTTAGGGCTTGATTTTCCCCCCCTCAATTCTGCTCTTTTTTTTCTTCCTAAAATCCACTATGTTTGTTTATCCCAGTGAAACAAAAGCAGTTGATATCATATGGAAAATTGCACGGAACCTTGTAGTACTCTGGTGGTGCATAACTACATCTTACAGCATCCTTCACCATTGCTGTGCTGCTGAGAATGCTAAGAGGTTGTCAAGCTCCAGAAAGCAAGAAAAAGATGTAACGATTTGTCCAAGCAGATTTCTTTATTGCTACACACCCACCAGCAGAATCTTGCCAGACTGAAGCATCTTACTACCTACATCAAGCATATAGTCTGGGAACTGTTAGGGAGGAGTTCTCTTCATCCTCTTTCTTTCACATAAACTATCTGAACTGAGTTGCTTCTTACTCCTATGGAATGCACCCCTCCCCTCCTGGGAATTCAGAGTCTAGAGGTCAAGCTCACGAATGGTCAACATTAAGGTCTAGTCTAGCAACATTAAACTCACAAATGGTCTCGAGATTTAAGGGAGCACTTTTAATTAGAAAAATAAATCACAATGCCATGAAACCAATCTCAGACCCAACCATTTATATTAACATTTCAAAAGTTCATCAAGTCTACAAAAGATCTACTATTTGAAGGTTCCTACCTCAAAATATCTGCTAATTGTTTATACCAGATATTAGTTCCTGGCCACATGTGTCCAATTTCATATGCAGATCCTGGGAAATGAGTCCACTACTTTATGACACGAGTTCTACCCATGAGCTATGTTCTTCCTTGACACTACAGCAGCTTTATCAAGAAAGGGCTATCCTGGAAAAGCCAGAACAAATTGCCAAGAGACTCCTGTTTCAATATAACAACAAGGCATAGATTGTTATCAACATCTTTACAATAAAAGCATGAGATTTAAGCAGAAATCTGCAGGAAAAAAGAGAGTTCCAAAAATGAAACTTTGCTTCTGAGATAAATAGAGTTTATATCTTACACTTGACATGGGTTGGATTTCTTTTTCAAGAATTTTTCTCATTCTTAAATTAACATTTTTATCAAAAGATATGTCCTTGATTTACTGTCAGTGAAACTTCTAGTTTGACTATCATCTAGGAGAATGTTGACCTCAACTCTTTGAAGCATTCTCAATAGAATACATCACAAAAAATAGTCTTCAGCTTCATCATTAAACTTCCTCATTAACATTATTTTTCTCAAAATTACTGGATGAGGTGCCCAGGTGATCAACTCAAAGTAAATGACAGAATGCTTGACAGTCTCAAACAGTATCACTTCTATAAATGGTGGGCACAAACAGCAGATCTTAGTTACAACAGAACATTCTGCAACCCAGCAGGCCAGGATGAAAATGTGAAAAAAGAAACAGGTTCAAATCTCGTGTCTTTTAAAAGAACTCCCCTTCAGTTTTTTCCAAGGTTTTTTTATTATTATTATTTGCATCTTTTGATAGCATGAAATACAAAAGTAGAAATAAATCAGAAATTACGTTTTCTTTGCATACATTCAAGATTTCCAAAAATAATATTCTAAGGGAGGGTTTCTGAGCTCCCACTTCAAGCAACCGTGCTGGTGCACACATGGTCCTAGCTTGTCAGAAAGATAATATTTGTGCGATTTCAATGCCCCATTAAATAATACATGCAAACACCCTTCCTGCTGGCTGTCACTACATTAACACCCTGTTCATTCCCAGCATTGTTCTGACAATGTATTAACATGGAGCTTGCCAGCAGGAGCCTAATCTATTGCTTCAAGTCTTCCTTGTTGCCTTTACAAATCCCTCGTACTATACAAAACGTCCAATTGTACAGGGATAAAAATATTTCAGCGCAGTTGCATATATATCATGATGAAATTACACCACTAGTGGCAGAACAAGGATATAGGATGCCTGTTCACAGAGGAACAAGTTGCAAGCTTCCACACCCACAAAGGTCATCTGGAAGTGGTGGACTTTAGTAAGATTTCACCCATATATGAAATGGTCTTCCAGGATTCCTTTACATGGACTCCTTCCCACCCCCAAAAAAACTACTTACAACCCAGTTCTAAACTTCCGAAGGCCAGCCCCTGCTGGTCACATGACCACATTTGGGGGGGGGGTTCAACAATTGGCCTGCATTTATGGCCATTTGCAGCATCCCATAGTCTTGGGACCACGATGTACAACGTTCAAAACCCAGCTCACAGCAAGCAAAGTTTAAAGAACACAGCATTCACATAATGATTGCCACATTCATTTCACCACCACCGCAAAAAATAAAAAAGTTCATAAAATTGGCTCAGTTACCTGATGACCTGCTTTACGTTCATCACAACTTAAAACCATAATTGCCAGGCTCAATTACAGTCATTAGACAGGAGTTTTCTTGAGTAGTTGTTCTTCTACCCTGAGTAACTAGAAAACACCTTCTGCCTGCCTCATAAAGGGATTTATCTTGCCCATTGCAACTTTTGTCATCCTGGCTGCCAAAAGGGAAATCTCTTAGAGTCTGTCTCTAGTTACTGAAGGCAAGAGAACATTTTTTCACATTCTGCCTCCATCAGTGTGAAGAGCTGACTTCATCACAATTTTCTTAACCCATTTCCATGCTACCTAAGAACACAGATTCCTCTTGCCTTTAGCTGAGAGATTTCCATGCATTTCTGGAAGACTCATTGCATTTATGACAATTACGGTGTTGATCCTATGCTCAAATATATAGCAATCTTTGAAACCTCAATACTTTTAGATACACAGCTATGCCAATCTATTGATATTTGTAAATTTTTTTTCCTGTTTTATTGCTTTCCGATATTTGTGTTTGGGTTTTTGACCTTCAATTCCAACAATTAATTCCAGCCCTATAAATTAGGGATCAAACGGAAAAAAAATCTGCCTTTCAGTGCAATATTCAAATCAGGCTTTCTTTTGCCAAACAGTAAACTGTTATCTCGTGCAACAGAGAAACTGTTTGTGGTATATCCATAGTACTAAGCACAAAGTTAAGCATATGCCAGTTCATTAAAAAAAATTAAGGCAGCTATGCAATCCAAAGTTTTTTACAAAAGAAATACAATCAAAATTAGAGTTGTGAGAACTGGAGGAAGAGAGATTTAAATTTAAATGCTAGCAGCCCTAGCCAAAATCAGCCATTGACCTGAAAATTGCTAACCTGACTGAAATACATTTATTATTATTATTATTATTATTATTATTATTATTATTATTATTATTATTATTATTATTATTATTATTATTTTCAAACTGAGTATGGCGCTGGAGGAAGATCTTAAGAACCATATTTCTGATCATCATTGAAATTTACTTGGGGATCCTTGGTGCTCTCCAAACCTGGTTATTTTCTTGCAGACATTTCATTACCTAACTAGGTAACATCATCAATGTTAGAAAGAAGTGGAGTTTGCTTTCTGTTTGTATACAAGTAACTTGCCCTATCAGTGTTGTTGGAAGTGCTCTTGGTGGGCCATTGGTGCTTCCATTTACTTTCTGATGGGGCAAACCTGGGGCAATGAATTCACAAAGCATTAAATGTCCCACCCAACCTTCCTCTGCTTTGCTTTCATCTGGAATTGAAGCCCATCAGAACGATTATGTGAGGATAAGACTATGCTTTCTGTTTAAATTCTGCTACCTGCTGAATAGACTTGACTTAAGCAAAGAAGGGGAGGATATAAAGAGGATAGATACTACCAATAGTAAGATGGAGAGTCACTTTTTTTTTGTCCACACCCACATGATGGATATTCTCCATCATCCATGTCATGGTTGTCCTCAAAGTGCTTTTTCAAAAGGCAATTGGACTTGGTTTTTCCTTCAAGACATTTTGCTTCTCATCCAAGAACTGAACTGAAGAAGCTTCCTGGATGAGAAGCAAAACATCTTCAAGGATAAACAAAGTCCAGTTGCCCTTTGGAAAAGCACCTTTGGCTCAAAAAAATGCCCCATTTCCTCCCTTATCAATTATCAGCCTGCCCACACAATAGCTATGCTAGCAGATTGTTTACTGCATCATTCATTTTCCAACACTTTTCCTATCTCTCAGCCACCCCCAGATTTTATAAAGAGCAGTTCAATCAAAGAAAGAGAATTAAGTATTACAAATGTAGCACAGGCTTTATTATAAAAGGTCCTTATTTGCTGGTGAGCTTTCTTGGAAGCGTCTGTGGGTGGGAGAAGCTATAGATGTATCTGTTTGTCTCATCTATTTTTAGCAACATTAAGGGGGGAAAAATAAAAATAAATTTGTTCACAGATGTGAAATGCACACTGAATACATTCTCACTTCTTTTTCCTTCCACCCACAATTGTTTCTTTTACACAGTCATTCACACAGACGAAACTTTGCAGAGTACACAGAGAAAAGAGTAGTTCAAGCATGAGTAAAATCATTGGAAATACCCGATAAAGAAAGCATTACAGATAGAGTAATTGGTGGGGACAGGGTAGTATTTCTGAAGACAAATGGGAAAATTGCCCCTACACACACACACACACACACACACACACACACACACACACCTCACTAAAATAGTAAAGTTAATTACACAAGAAAACAATCATACCATTTTACAAGACTATGGGCTAAATCTTACACTGTCAGATAGATAGGGCCTCTTCAAACAGAAAATGTGCCATAGAAATTCATGAGATAGCACAGTATAGACGTCTAGTTATACTTCGGATCAGGAAGAATCAACCAATTCAATATCCTAATCAATCGCTGTAATGATCTGTGGGAGACTTTGGGAGATGGAGGGAGAGCCACAGCCTAGACCTCCGTCAAGCATAAGGTATCTTGGCCCTCAGGAAGAAAAGGACGTGGAAAGCATTTCAGAAGTTCTCTCTGGAAAACTAGAGGAGTCTCTTCTGAGATGTTTCTTGCGCCCTTCTCCTCCTAAGGGCTGAGATACCTTTTGCTTGATGGATCTCTAGGCTGTGCCTCTCCCTCCCATCTCCAAGGCTGTTCACTCCTCCCTTTGCCTTCCAAGGTCATTTCCACATGTCATCGTGCACATTCTCACATTCTCTCCCACCCCTGACCTGCTCATGGAATTCTGCTTTAGGAATAAAATGAAGGGAGAACCTTAAAGTACATTGCTTTAATCTTTCAAGAGGAGAGGTCTAACAGAGATGCCGTAATAGAAAAATAACTCAATATCAATACTGAATATCTAAGAAACGCGAGCGAACCTATATGTGTAATCTAATCTAATCTAATCATTGATTTCATTCTAATTTTGTCAAACTCTTCAGATTGGATTGTCCTAGCCAAACCAGTTGGATTCCATTTGTATCAAATGGATAAAAATGATGCTCAGATGGGTTTGAATGGATCTAGTGTGCATGTACTTGATTCTTACTAAATCAATAATCCTGTTTAGAAAGTCAGTTAGTCAGAAGTAAGATGGCCTGTTGAGACATTTTGTTGACTGTTCTGTTAGGGTGGCCACCATGGCTTTTTATTCCTTATTAATATTGTTATTAAGTGTTATCAGTCACCCAAAGTGGCATTTATTTATTTCTACTCCATGTGATGTATAAATTGACTTAATATAAATAAATAAGTGCAACCTTTAGACTGAATCCTTGAATGGAATACTTACATATACAACCTATTACTAAATTATTCAGTGATTTCCCCGTAAAAGAGAAAAACTCATCCTGGAGAATGTTGTATAGGAACAATTAGAACTGGAGCACAACAACATCTTGAAAACTATAGATGTCCTTCACTCCTGCTAATAGATTGCAGTCAGAGATCAAAATGAAATCATTTATATCAGAACAGTTTGTTTAGGCTTTTTTATTGATGGTTTGTGGTTTATAATTATGTACAAACATTTTATGCTCTCTCTCATTGCTGGTTGTATGAATGGAGGAGTGTCTCATTTGGTTTGCATTCTGATGACAGCTTAGCAAATTGGATCTTTCCAAATCAGTATGCAAAATGGAATGTAGTTATCCTTGCAAATTTCAGAATTTTGGGGTGCCTTAAGCCTAACAACAGCAGTATACCACAGTGCAGATAAAAGGAAATCTACATATACAAATACACGTGACAGTGGAGTCTAGGGGAGGCCAGTTTAATTACACAAAGAATAGATTGTTTTTAAAAATATTTAAACATAAAAGGATATAAAACAATGTTTCTGATGGGGAGGCAATTGTTATAAGCCCAATACTTGGATAAAAACCAGTCCAAAATAGACGAATAGACAACATTTATTTAAGGTAACAAAATGAATTAGTGAAAATATAAAATGTAGGACGATTTATTTTCTCAGTATTTCAAATCCTTTCTTCATACACTTTTGCTTGTAGGGTCTTTGATCCTGATCCACAACAAATAAAAGAGAGTAAAATCACACCGACATAGAAGACACTGGAGAAAAACTCTTTGGGAAAGTTGCAAGCTTTTGGAGTTTGATCATTGCTTTAGTGGGCTTCTCAGAGACTTCAAAAAAGCTCTTTAGGCAGAAAAAAAGTGTGTCCATTATCAGGAATGTACACAACAAAGCCTGTGAATCTGTGAGTGGAGTGTTGCTTCTACTGTCAACTGATGGCAAAAATGAATTTAAAAAAGAAAATACCAGCGGGGCAAAGAGAAAAAGATAAATCCACCAGTTGGTGATGTCATTTTTACAAGACAACTCAAAAAATATTTTGGATAAAAGCTTTTCAGAAGGGAGGGGTGGGGACTGCAATTTTACTACATTCCAACAGATTGTAGGATTGCCAGATTGAATCTTCAGAAGTGAATCCTGCAGCCTTGCAACCAAAAACGTTTGCGGGATTGAATTCAAAACCCAATCCACTCCATATCAAATTGAGCTTATGGTGCAGTGATTTGGAGAGGATCATCAGATCAGATTAGATGTGTTTGAATTATGTGGCCGTTTTGAGGAACAGCAATTGAATCAACTTTCTTCAGGGCAATCCAGAAAAATTGGCATTGATTTGCATACCCATCCCTTTAAATCTGCCTATTTTAGAGATCAGAAAATCATCAATATACCAAAGCATTGACTGCTCAGGCTTCCAAAGAAGCTAAGTATTGTCCAGTTTTCTGTCTGTAGATGTATTCTCCTTCTGTTGCTTACCATGGGAGAGGCTATCAGACCATGACAGATGGGAAAGTTGCAAGCTTTTGTCCATCTTCCCCTCTGCTTGTTAGTCTGGCAGCCAACAGACCATTTAGGATGTCAGAGCAATTGGACCATACCTTACGACCACTCTGTTCAAGCTCTGCTTGAGAGAGAAGCCTCTGCTATTGCCGACAGCTGAGGCAAATTGAGCCCCTGACCCTAAAATCTACAACATTTTTCACCAACCCAATTTTCACTACTTCCTCTATCCTATCCCCCTACAAACGTCTTCCAATGGTTCTACTGATAACTTTTGGCACAGAAAAGCTTTTTTTTTTAAAGCTGGAGGACGGCCAGAGTGTACAGCAAATGGACTTAAGGTTGTGAGCCAAGATTCTGCGTGGATTGTTTTACTTTAGCCAGCACCAGTAAATAATGTACACTGGGAATGAAATAAAGGAGGCAAGATGGCATTGGGTTTTGCCTGGGTTGGTTGATGGGTACTTACTGGACAGAGATGGGCACTGGCCCTCCTCTTGTCTTTGGCTGTTAAGATCCAACAAGGTGACTCAAAGAGTGCTCAAAGAGTAAACCAGGAAGCAAAAATTATATGTCTAAGTAAAAATTTCCAAAAGCACAGAGCTTCCACATGGAAAGTTTATTACAAAATGTGGGTGTTCATATTTACAGAGTCTTGGTGGAGCAGTGGGCTAATGCCTCCTTAAGTAACACCAGCTGCCTGCAATTAGTGCAGGTTCGCATCCCACCAGGCTCAAGGTTGACTCAGCCTTCCATCCTTCCGAGGTAGGTAAAATGAGGACCCAGATTGTTGGGGGCAATTGTAATAATGCCGCTTGGGGTGTGTGTGAAAGCCCTAATAAGCAGGCATATACATAGAATGAAGGCTACTGCTAAGCTTGTAAGCCGCCCTGAGTCTTCGGAGAAGGGCGGGATATAAATGGAATTAAAATTAAAAAAAATATTTCTTCCTGGAAAATGGTGATTGCTGCAAATGGATTCTTGAGGCTATCTGTCTTTCGTGAAAACATTGGTCCCGGATGTCAACAGCGGCAAAAAGAAGTGAGAATCTGACTTAAATCTGGAAATATCCTGATGTGATATAACCACTGCCATCCATCACTAAATGCTAGAGTTTGAATATACATTCTTTGGAGAACTTCAATTAATGTCTTGAATTAATTCACTGTGCTGCTTTTTTTTTTCTGGAGTCAAACTTCCACTTTGATTAGTTTGGCTTGTTTGATTAGTTCATTTAAAACTGATCTAATCAAAACAAAGTTTGACTTCAATTAAGATGCAAACCAAATGACATGTATCATGTTGCTTTAAAATTCCCTCTGGCTCCAGACAAACATCTTCTATGTACTCCTCAGTCAAAATCATTGTTGATTAAAAATCTGGGACTCCAAGTATTAATTGGATCAAAGGATTAATCAAAGCATTAATCAACCGATTAATCAAGCAATTACTTTCAGATTCAAAAGCCTGGCTTTTCACAAGGGGGAAGGTTTTCAGGAGTTATGGAATTATTGTTTTTGTAGCTGATCAAAATGAGCTTCCTCAGGATGCATAGTCACAAATGTTACTACCTGCAGAATCTCCAGGATGGATGGATGGATGGATGGATGGATGGATGGATGGATGGATGGATGGATATCCATCCCTTCCCTTCATAACATACCTAGTTCCCTTAGCTGTCCATCATACAATTTGGTTAGTGCATATTAGTGTATATTAGTTTGCAGAAGCTGACCATGATACAATCACATTCCTGCAAATGTCATCCATCTGAGGCTTCACCCATCAAGTTTCATTTCCAAACCACTTTGAGTATGAATCCATTTTCTTCTGAACTTAAAACAACAATGACATACTCTAAAATCTGAATTTTTTTCTTTCCAACTTTTTCAAGTTATTTAAAAATGTTTTGGAAGCCAGTAAGAAATAAATACTATCAGTAAAGCTCTTATTGGAGAAGAAAATGTGGGTTCCACTACAATAAAATTTATTTATTTATTTATTTATTTTTATTACATTTATATCCCGCCCTTCTCCGAAGACTCAGGGCGGCGTACAAGCTTAGCAGTAGCCTTCATTCTATGTCTATGCCTGCTTATTAGGGCTTTCACACACACCCCAAGCGGCATTATTACAAAGTCAGCTTATTGCCCCCAACAATCTGGGTCCTCATTTTACCTACCTCGGAAGGATGGAAGGCTGAGTCAACCTTGAGCCTGGTGGGATGCGAACCTGCACTAATTGCAGGCAGCTGGTGTTACTTAAGGAGGCATTTGCCCACTGCTCCACCAAGGCTCTTTTAAAATGTCCATTCAACCTTATATCTCAATCTTTTTGTGCATTTTACACATTCATAAAATGTATGAAGCAGGCATACAAAGAGATGGGGTCTATCTCACCCAAAGTCTACTGTATAGAGATCCATTAAATTAAGTATTAATGCGGTGAATTTGAGCAAGTAAAGTGCATTTTGGATAAGCTATGTTGTTTTAAAAAAACAAAGAAAAGAAAAGAAATTGGGAAACCAGAAATGCGTGGATATTTTAAAAGATATTTTAAATATATATACCAATTGGATTCTAAGGTAATTAATTGAAAAGTGGGAGTGCATTCGTCTAAAGATTCTTCTTTTACAAATTAATATCGTTTAAAAGAAGATTTCCAGGCTGCATGAAGTCTGATTCAGAGCTATTTTGTATTTGTTAAATGGGATGTGACAGGGATATGCTACACTGCTACGCTACAAAAAAAATAATTAGTCAAGAAGTAACTTGATAATTTTACCAGTGTGAAGAATGAATAGAAATCAAACTTTGCTTTAATTATGTGCAAAGGAGAAGTATAATTACCTGTGGAAGATAGTAATCATGGAAAGAAATGATAACGCTGGAATCCCATCTTATATGGTTGAGAGCAAACTACCGTAGTTTGTTTAATCTTTTCACCTGTGATTGTGTGTGTATGTGAGGCGGCGGGGGGGGGGGCAGATTAAAACCATATAAATCTGTTAGTGAAATGTAATTCTCCCATCTTGAGGTAGATGGGAAGTGACTATTCGTAGCTGAGCTACAATCTTTGATGATATCCTCAACTCATTTTGCACCAAACTATCCTTCTGCCTTTGCATATCAACTCTCCCAGAAAGAAGCCAAAGCAATTAATCATTATAATCACTTTTCCTTGCTTGGGTAATTAGTTATGTCATAAAATATCAGCCTGCTTCTTCAACTAATTCCCTGAACCTCATCTTCGGATTTCTCATCAACATTTTATTAATCCCATGTAGCATTTATTTCTTCTCTATAAGTGGTTCTCGGCAGCCTTAGCTGACATGCTGGGTTTTGTTTCCTTGGCTTCTCCTTATAGTGATATCATAAGGGAATTCATAGGCTTGCTTCCCCATCACTTGTCAGGATGAGGAAAGTGGTCCGTCACCAGTTTGAGAAGATTCAGGTCAATCGTAAGGTCCCATATCAGGAGATTTGTGTAATTAAACTCCCGGTCTATCTCCTATTCCCATGCCTTCTACAAAGCCTGCAAAGACAGTAAAGCTAACTTCAGGCGGAAGTTTCAAGATTCAGTCGTTCCTGAATCCTTTGTACTTCTTGAACAATTTAAAAAGTGGAATTGGATGGGAGAAAACACTCAAAATGTTATCTTCCACAAAGTTTCATTTGTGTAACTACAGAAGGAAAACTATCACATTTTGGAATATAGGAACCAATGAGCTACCAAAAAATGAATTGCCTTCTGTTCAAAACATTCCAACTCCTGATGACCTTGGCAGTTATGAACCACTGTTTAGCTTTATTTATGATAGTTTTGTAATTATAGTATTGTAGTTTTTATTGCTACAACAGTTCCAAAGCTGGTCTAAAAGCCACTTCAAATAGTTCAACTTATAACCAGTTTTACCCTAAAATAGCTAAATTTTCTATCACTTAAAAAGCCATGAAAGGAATCCACAAGAGGTAAAACTAGAACACCGATAGTGTGTCACTAGACATGCCTATACAAATTTAATCAAAGCTAGACAAGTAAGTCTTTGGCTAGCAGTGAAAACTTAAAATATCTGGTGTCAACCTGAAGAGCATAGAAGAGCACAAAGGAAGAAATCCAGAATAAAACATCTGAACTAAAACATCATGGTAACTCAGGAAAATGAATCAATTCTTTAAGCCATTCTATTTGAAGTGTTGGTCATCTCAACTAATGTATTAAATTGGTTCAATTCTCCAAATTTCAGTGACAATTCAAAATGAATTGATTCAACATTTCAAAGGAAAATGGAATTAAAGCCATCTCTCTCTCTCTCACACACACACACACACACACCACTAAAACCCTTTATTTTTATGATCTAAGTCTGATTGCTCAGTTATTGAAAACAGGGAAACATTTGACATCTGATTAATATGCTGTATATGCATATGTATGTATATGCATATATGCATATATGCATATGCATATATATTAATAATTTCCCCCTTTTCTGCTTTTTCTGGTTTCCTGGTTTCTTATTTTATTTTGTTGGGTTTTTTTCTATTTCTTTCTGGTAAGCAACAGATACACAGATAAAATAAACATGAAATAAAAAACCACTTTCCAACCCAAGTGAGTCATCTTTTGACAGAGCCCTTGCTCACCAAACTAACAAAGAGGGGCAAAAAATCAGAATTTCAGCTTTCACAATGATTAACCGTTGTAAGCCTAGGGGAAAATCTATTCTTGGGAAATAAGTATAAGCAGTGCTTTTTTTGTAAAAGAAAAAGGTGCCGGAACTCACACATGTTATACAACCCGCCTTGCCTACCATGCAAGATTCCATCCAAAAAAGGTGCCGGAACTCCGTTCTGAGCGTTCTATGACAAAAGAAGCCCTGACTATAAGATATAATTCTGGTGGTGATTGTGATGATGACGATTCCATTATTTATCTACTCATTTTCACAAAGAAAAAGTCATGTTTCTACTCCCAGATGACCTAGAGCAAGGGTAGGCAACCTTGCCTCTTTTAGGACTCGTGGACTTCATCTCCCAGAATTCCTGAGCCAGCCAGTTCAGGAATTCTGGGAGTTGAAGTCCACGAGTCCTAAAAGAGCCAAGGTTGCCTTCCCCTGACCTAGACAAAGCCACGAATGTGATCCATCAAGTTGGGATTGCACCCAGCACGTTTTGCACACTGACTATATAGATTCCCCAAGCTTTCATAAGGTTGGCAAGACGTGTTATCAGTGGCATTATCAGCTTGTAATGCAAAATGTATGAAAATGAATTACTGTGTAATTACTGCTGCCTCTGACAGATTTACCTTGAAGTTTCTGTGTTGCCGTTGCTAAAATAACACAAGTTATTTCATGATAATTATGTAAGCCAGAATTTCCATTGCACACAATTCTTTTGCAATAATCAAGGCAGGCATTGTGCCAACACAGCAGCAACAGGAAAAGAAAGAATGAGGACATAAGCTGGAAAAGCAGACAAACCTGCCAAATGCAGCAAGGTAGGAGAAAAAAAAATCTTTAGGAAAACAAGATTGCAAACCAGAAACGGGCAGAGTACCATAAACAAATTAGTATCCATGCTTAATAAGATCAATGATGATGTGCCCAGGGGGTTAGCTCTGTACTTCCCATTCCCACAAACCAGCATTCAATAATCATCAAGTTTTTAAAACCCAGTTCGTAGTAAACATCCTTTCCTTCTTGGGGATTCAGAATGTGTAATGCAGTTGATAATATTGATGGAGGACCAAATTCTGCCCTGCAATTTCTGAAGTTTTCTTCCTCCACAAAAAAGATACCTGTGTGTGTGTCTCTCTTGGTGTGTGTGTCTGTGTCTGTGTCTGTATGTGTGTGAACTGATTTGTTTGTGGCAGATACCTGTGGATAATATTATTGGTGCTGTATTTTTTTGTTACACACATTTTCATCACTTTGAATGTTCCTAGTTGCTCAGGTTTTGCAGTATATAAAAGATCCACATCCATTAGACTCCATTTAAACTTTCACGGAAATATAAAATGTCAGAGAAGATGTAGCCCACAAGAGATGACATATACACAAGCTGTTTGGCTTCCTTGTCACTAATCAAATGCAGGGACACTCCACTCTACTCCACTATGAGAATAATAAAAAAAAACCTCTTCTTTGATAGTAAAAAATGTAGGTGATTGGTTTTTTCTGAATTGCAGTAGTTAGAATATCAGTTGACTGTAACTATTCTTGAAAAATTCTGTAGGATTAGACTGAATCATGAAAGACACTAGGGCTGTAGACTAGTGTTGTGATTCAGCGTCAGCCTGTGGTTCCGGCAGCTGAGTCTGTTGATTCTGAAGAGGAGGAGGAGGAGGGGTTTGGAGAGACTTTGATGTCAGATGGAGGTTCTGATGCACTGCAGGACTCTCGGCCTGGCCCCTCCCATCTTGTTCCTCATCAGACACAGCCGTGTGAGCACTAGGGATTGGAAGAAGATGATCCACAGCTGGCTCTGTTCAGGGACACTAGGAGCAGGAGGCAATTTAGCAGAGCAGAACAGAGGAAGGCAATGAGGCAACTCGGGAGAAGGCAATGAGAAGCCATGCCTTGGGACTGCTGATAAAAGGGGAAGGTGTGGGAGGTGCTGGTTGCTGAAGGCAACCGTTTGAAAATCTTCTGCTAGAGTCCTGGTCTGTTATTCCTGTTTATCTCTTGTTTGAACTTTTGGTTTACCTCTTGTTTGAACTTTTTGTTTAACTCGTTTGAACTTTTGATTTCTTTGTCAATAAATTTGGTTGGTTTTTTTCCAGCCTGTTGACTATAAAAAGGGGTTGTCCCTGACATTCAAACAGGGCCAGTCGTAGGCTGGAACAGAACAACTAGAGTGAAACATTAAAAAAAACTAATGAGAAACAAGCAAACTATTATTATGCTTTTATATAAAAAGTGTACATGAATATGTCCACATAATCACAGGAGTTGAGTTTGATTTGCGTTTGAAGGAAACATTTCCGTTTCTCTGTAACTGAACAATTATCCCAAATTCCTAATGGGGTATCAAGTGCCTTGAGCAAATGTTGCCATATCGTACGCCACAAGTGGATGCTTTAAATTTTTAAGCATGTTTCCACCTCCATAACACCCCTCTCCATTTGTTTTTCTTCACCCCCTGGATTATCTTCTGATTGTATTTGCAGACAATAAAGGGGAGAGGTTGAGAATTTGTGTCCTTTCAGAAGTCGAAATCCAGAGATTCCAAAAAATCATGGCCCATGAAGTTAGATGCTTGGAATTGTGCTTCGGGGCTCTTTGGCTTTGAAACGGAGATGAGCACCGGCCCCTAGAGTCGGAAACGACTAGCATGCATGTGCGGGGGAAACTTTACTTTTTACCTTTTTTATGCCTTAGGTTGACTAACTACCTTCATGTGCTTCAGCATAAAGCTACTTCTGTACATGGAATGATGTGAAGATGTGTGCCACCTTGAGCCTTCTTTGGAAATTCTTCAAAAGATACACATGGTCAACTCTATCTCCTTCTCTCTATTTACAAGAAATTTAAACCAAAACCCCTTAAAACTAGGTGGTTTTCTATGTAGCATTGAATAACCGAATAAGATAAAAATAAAGCCAATGCTGAATTAGGTATGAACTCCAATGAGTTGAGAACTTTGCATGATCCTGCACGCATCTGGAATCCTAAAGAGCTTCAGAGAAGTCTCTGCTATTTGCCATTAAGAGCTGCTTGAAGGTACTTCAATTGTGGAGTCAGTCAACCACAACAGCCACTTAGAAGCACATTGGCAGTTTCAGTTTAGCTGTTTTGCTTCAGTCACCCACTATGCCAGCTCAAACTCCCCTGACATTTGTGAGAAATTTCCATTCCGGTTTATTCCCAGTAATTACTGCTTTATTGAGAGTATTATCGTGCATTCCGCTTACTTTGACAAAAGTGCCACACATTAAAATGAAAACATTTACAGTACAAATCTACCTTTGCACACAGTATATCTTCTAGAGTATCATGGAAGATGAAGTCCAGCAGAGATGGTTATTGCATCAATAACAGAGAAAGCGCAGGAAAAAATGGCTCTAGTAGCATGTTCATGTTCTACAAACAGAGTCAGAAGAGGCCATTTAAGTCCTCAAGCCCACCTCTTGTTCAACGGAGAAATCCTAATTAAAATAACTGAATAAGATGAAAATAAATCCTAATTGCTGGGAAAAGGTGGCCTTAGATTCTGCTTCTCTTAGGACGGGGGTCCACCCTCATCTACCTGGTTTGATTTCCAAATAGGGTGGAATGAATTACATCTTTACATCACATAACTTCTCTTTGAGGTGGTCCTAAAGAAAGCCTGTTATTTTTATGATGGCCACCACAAAATCTAAGGAAGCAATTCCATTCTAAAAGAGGCTGCTTTTGAGCATTTTTCCCCCCCACAAAGAGCAGTTTTCTCTTGAGATGTATTTACTGATGTGGATATAACAGCCTGATAGAATGTGATCAGAAGACACAACAATAATAAGCCTCTCTCCTTGGTTTCTCTTGTCACCTACAGAATATTTTTACACAATTCTTCCTCAATGATAACTAATCCCAAATCCTCTTCACAGCTTTTCCTTTTTTCTATATATGAGGTACGTTGGAGTTTTGTATTACCAACATGAAAGAGAGCTGCTTTTTAGTTATATAGAAAAAGCAGGTTCACAAACTGAGGCTGCATCTCCCATTGTGTTTTCCAAGAACCGATGCTTTATTTGAATGTCTTTAGTCTTCCACAATTTCCTGATGGAATTAAAATGTTATTTGCTGACACACAGAGGAGTGGGTGGAAACATTTTCCAATTGAAGGCTGATAATTTTGTAGCAGAAACTGTTTATGAACCTCTCTGGATACACTGGGATCTCGCCGTGAGAAATCTCATTTTAATGAAGAGGTGTCAAATATAAGCATAAATAAGTACATGTCTCCGCAAGGAGTGAAAGTCACATGGATTATATGAAGCTTCTCCTTAGCCGCTCTCCTAATAGTCAGAGGCACAAAGTAAGGTTCTACATTTAGGCAAGAGAAACCAAAGGCACAGGTATAGTATAGAGGGTACCTTGCTCAATAATAGTAACTGTGAGAGGGATCTCGGAATCCTAGTGGACAATCACTTCAATATGAGCCAGCCGTGTGCTGCAGCTACCAAAAAAGCCAACACAGTGCTAGGCTGCATTAACAGAGGGATAGAATCAAGATCACGTGAAGTATTAATACCACTTTACAATGCCTTGGTAAGGCCACACTTGGAATACTGCATCCAGTTTTGGTCATTATGATGTAAAAAAGATGTTGAGACTCTAGAAAGAGTACAGAGAAGAGCAACAAAGATGATTAGGGGACTGGAGGCTAAAACATATAAGAAACGGTTGCTGGAATTGGGTATGTCTAATTTAATGAAGAGAAGGACTAGGGGTGACATGAGAACAGTGTTCCAATATCTCAGGGGCTGCCCCAAAGAAGAGGGAATCAAGCTATTCTCCAAAGCACCTGAAGGCAGGACAAGAAGCAACGGATGGAAACTAGTCAAGGAGAGAAGCAACCTAGAACTAAGGAGAAACTTCCTGACAGTTAGAACAATTAATCAGTGGAACAACCTGCCTCCAGAAGTGGTGAATGCTCCAACACTGGAAGTTTTTAAGAAGAGACTGGACAGCCATTTGTCTGAAATGGTATAGGGTTTCCTGCCTTAGCAGGGGGTTGGACTAGATGACCTCCAAGGTCCCTTCCAACTTATTATTATTATTATTATTATTATTATTATTATTATTATTATTATTATTATTATTATTATTATTATTATTATTTTGCCACCCAAAATCGGTGGTACAGATTCCAAACTTTCCCACAGTGTCTCAGTGCCTTTTTTTTTAAATTCTTTGGGTGCATTATTCATACTTTTAATATATTTCAAAATATTTATGGAAAAGGCTTTGGAAAAGGACAATAGACTTTACTTAAAAACTTGTCTGCTTCATCATCCAGATTCCCCCACTCTGGTCTCCTGACAAAGTTACAATGGAACTGAACATAAGTGACTTACATTTAGTGCTGCTGCAGTATCCTGATGGCCACGTGATTAAAATTCAGATACTTGGCAACTGGCTCATACTTATGATGATTGCAGTGTCCCAGGGTCATGTGATCCCCTTTTGAAACCTTCTGACAAACAAAGTCAACCAGTAAGCCAGATTCACTAAAGAATCGTTTTGCTAACTTAACAACTGCAGTGATTCACTTAATAACTGTGGCAAGAAAGGTCTTTGTGCACTGGAGACAAATTCCTTGTGTATCTAATCACACTTGGCCAAATAAAGTATTCTATTCTATTCTATTCTATTCTATTCTACTCTACTCTATTCTATTCTATTCTATTCTATTCTATTCTATTCTATTCTATTCTATTCTATTCTTATTTCCTATTCTATATTCTATTCTATTCTATTCTATTCTATTCTATTCTATTCTATTCTATTCTATTCTATTCTAATTTCCTATTCTATATTCTATTCTATTCTATTCTTTCCTATTCTATATTCTATTCTATTCTATTCTATTCTATTCTATTCTATTCTATTCTATTCTATTCTATTCTATTCTATTCTATTCTATTCTATTATTATTTCCTATTCTATATTCTATTCTATTCTATTATTATTTCCTATTCTATATTCTATTCTATTCTTTCCTATTCTATATTCTATTCTATTCTATTCTATTCTATTCTATTCTATTCTATTCTATTCTATTCTATTCTATTCTATTCTATTATTTCCTATTCTATTCTATTCTATTCTATTCTATTCTATTCTATTCTATTCTATTCTATTCTATTCTATTCTATTCTATTCTTATTTCCTATTCTATATTCTATTCTTTCCTATTCTATATTCTATTCTATTCTATTCTACTCTATTCTATTCTATTCTATTCTATTCTATTCTATTCTATTCTATTCTATTCTATTCTATTCTATTCTATTCTATTCTATCCTATCCTATTCTATTCTATTCTATTATTCTATTCTATTCTATTCTATTATTATTTCCTATTCTATATTCTATTCTATTCTATTCTATTCTATTCTATTCTATTCTATTCTATTCTATTCTATTCTATTCTATTCTATTCTATTCTATTCTATTCTATTATAAAAATTCTATTTTCAAAAAAATTGAAATTAAGCCAAGGGCTGCTTATCAAGACTGTGGCTTACAGAGTTGCCCACTTCTGCTTCACTGGGCAGTTAGTCGGTTTCTCACACACACACACACACACCATCCTTACAGATATTCGCCACGATTGCAAAGTTTGTCCCATCTCAAAATCCGCAAATATTCCAAGAGAGGCCGAAAAAACTTTGAAGAAATTGATGCTACTTTGAAATGCCTCCATTCCTATTCCAAAACAAGTAACCCTGCACTTTGGGAATATCACTAGTGAATACTCTGGTTTCTGGACAACTCTGAAATCTAAATCCAAAATCCTGAGAGTCTCGTTATATTAAATGGAACAATTAGGACCTTTGGCAGAGGAAGAATGTGGACCTAGAATTGTTCCTATGACTATTTGGCCTGCAGCCTCCTCCCTTTATTTTAAAATCCTCCCTTGCTGCTCTCCTTTGGAAAAGTATTTTCTCCGCTCTCAAGACAACTGAGCTGGATTCCTCACCAAGAGGCAGCATTTCCTGTGTTTCCACAAAGCTGCTCCTCAGCTTGCAAAATTAATTTGCAGCGAATTTAGTGTTCATTCCCAGCGATAACGACCCTACCTGACACCCTTCTTCCTTTTTCTTTCATGTTTACAGCAACTTGAAAAAGCTAATGGAGAAGAAGGCTAAAAGTATCAGCTCAGAAATACTTTGCCTCAGATTAACAGAATCCCATAATGAGATACAGGTAGTCCTCCCTTACAACCATTCATTTAGCATTCATTCAAAAACACAACATCCCTGAAAAAGCAACTTACAACTAGTCCTTCCACTTATGACAGCATCCACACAATCACGAGATCCAAATTTGGCTGCTTGGCAACCAACGTGTATTTACAACAGTTGCAGCATCCTGAGTCCTCTGATCACCATTTGTGATCTTCCCAGCCCGCTTCCAGCAAGCAAAGTCAAGAGGGGAAGCTAAATTCATTTATAAATGCAATGATTCACCATGGGGCAGGGGGAAGGCTGTAAATTCAGGCACAACTCACTGAATAACTGCCTAGCTTTAGTAATGAAAATTCTGGTCCCAACCGTGATCATAATTTGAGGACCACTTTGGCACAAAGTTGATAGTCCACGTTGCAGTTGGTGCAGCCTTCCGTTTTTGTTGCCTTCAAGAGATGTCGGAGCTTCTTCTTCAATTACTTAGTGATGGTAGATCATTAAGGCTATCTAACCCAATCCCTGCAATTAAAACTATAAGGGGGAGAAATTTTATTTATTTCATTTATTCATTAAATTTGTTTGCCGCCCATTTCGCTGCAAGGCAACTCTTAGAAATTAAGGGAAATGAGATGACCTGTCAGCTCAGGTTCATGATTAAAGACCTACAGAGCTAACACCCATCCCCCTCTACCCCCCCCAAATATACCCACAAAAGCCACTTCGAAATGGGCTTTGAAAAATAGGAGGTTTGCTTCATTTTGGGGGTTTGGGGGTTTCTTGGAACTCTTACATAGCAAAAAGCAAGCAATACAAATAGCAATTTTCTTTTAATTCCATTTATATCCCGCCCTTCTCCGAAGACTCAGGGCGGCTTACAAGCTTAGCAGTAGCCTTCATTCTATGTATATGCCTGCTTATTAGGGCTTTCACACACACCCCAAGAGGCATTATTACAAAGTCAGCTTAATTGCCCCCAACAATCTGGGTCCTCATTTTACCTACCTCGGAAGGATGGAAGGCTGAGTCAACCTTGAGCCTGGTGGGATGCAAACCTGCACTAATTGCAGGCAGCTGGTGTTACTTAAGGAGGCATTAGCCCACTGCTCCACCAAGGCTCTTTAGACTGCTTAGACTGCTATACTGCTTCACAATGCTTTACAGCCCTCTCTAAGCAGTTTACAAGAATCAGCCTACTGGCCCCAACAATCTGGGTCCTCATTTTACTGACTTTGGAAGGATGGAAGGCTGAGTCAACTTCAAGCTAGGTTAAAAAAAAGAAATACCAACTCATAGCAACCCATGTTGAAGATTAGAGAATGAGACAAGCAAGTTTGGCAACAATGGAGGTGACGGCATTTTGCTTTGTTTACCATGCTTTAAGCAAT